>NC_052357.1:22127073-22143710 GCF_009727055.1 Benincasa hispida
CAAAGCTAGGGCACATCGTTAGCGTTGGACGCTGCAGTACAATCGCCCACTGTACTGCTTCCTTTGAAACTTCACCGATTTTGCCTCGTTTTCTCCATAATTTGGTGGGAACTTCACGACCGACTCAACAACAAATAATACATACTCGACAACGATTTGGACATGGTTTGGTTCATGATGAGTTACACTTCCTTACCTTATTCGTTTTGGGGTTTTGCAGTACATATTGCAGTGTATATTTTGAATTTTGTTCAATCCAAGAGTGTTACTATAACACATTTGGAGTTATGAAATGACCGTAAAGCTAGATTACGTCATTTCAGAATTTGGGTTTGCCCAACACATGTGTTTGAGGCAAATCCCAAGAAGCTGGAACCTTATTCAAAACTATGCCTATTTATAGGCTACCCCAAAGGAACGAGAGGTGGTTACTTCTTCGATTCTAAGGAAAATAAAGTGTTTGTGTTGAAAAACACTACTTTTCTAGAAGAATACTACGTAATGAAGCACAAGTCTCATAATAAGATTGTGTTGAATGAACTTTCCAAAAGTTGTTGAAGAATTTGATACCTCAACAAGAGTTGTTGAACTTTGATCATCTAGTAGGTCAAATCCACCTCAATTGTCTTACAAGAATGCATGGAGGATGTTGACAAAGATGAGTAAATCAAAGCTATGAATCTTGAAATGGAGTCGATGTACTTCAATTGAGTTTGGGATTTTGTAGATCAACCTGATAGAGTTAAACCTATAGGTTGCAAATGGATCTACAAGAGAAAATGGGGTACTGATGGGAAAGTTAAACCTTTAATGCTAGACTAGTGACAAAGGGTTATACCCAAGTTGAGGGAGTCGACTATGAGGAGACTTTCTTACCTGTTGTCATGCTAAAGTCTATCCGGATCCTCGTGCCCATTATCTCATATTATGACTATGAGATCTGAAAAATGAACGTCAAGACTGCATTTCTGAATGACAATCTCGAGGAGACCATTTATATAGAGGAGCCCTAGGGATTCATAACCCAAGGTCAAGAGCAAAAGGTTTGCAAGCTCAATCAGTCCATTTATGGATTGAAGTAGGCTTCTCGATTTTGGAACATAAGGTTTAACATTGCGATCAAATCTTATGGCTTTGATCAGAATGTTGATGAGCTTTATGTATACAAGAAAATCATCAATAGTTCAATAACTTTCCTAGCGTTGTATGTAGACAATATCCTACTCATTAGAATGATGTAGGTCTACTAACTGAAGTTAAGAACTGGCTAGTGAACCAATTCCAAATGAAAGATTTGGGAGAGGCTCAGTTTGTTATGAGAATTCAGATCTTTAGAGATCGAAAGAACAAAACGCTAGTTTTGTCTCGAGCATCATACATTAACAAAATGCCTGTCAAGTATTTGATGTAGAACTCCAAAAGAGGTTTATTACCTTTCAGGCATGGAGTTATATTGTCTAAGGAACAATGTCCTAAGACACCTCAAGAGGTTGAGGAAATGAGACGGATCCCTTATGCATCAGTTGTTGGCAGCCTGATGTATGCGATGCTATGTATTATATCTGACATATGCTATGCGGTGGGAATAGTCAATAGATATTAGTCTGATCACTGGACTATCATTAAGAATATCCTCAAGTATCTACGGAGAATGAAGAACTACATGCTCGTGCATGGTTCTAAGAATCTAATCCTTACAGGATACATAAACTATGATTTTTCAGATTGATAAGGATTTTAGGAAATCCACATCATAATCGGTGTTCACTCTTAACGGAGGAGCAGTAGTCTGGAGAAGCACCAAGCAAGGGTACATTGCTGACTCCACCATGGAGGCTGGATATGTAGTGGCTTGTGAAGTTGCTAAGAAAGTTGTTTGGCTTAGGAAATTCTTGACTGATCTGGAAGTCGTTCCATATATGTCAAAGCCCATCACACTTTATTGTGATAATAGTGGTGTTGTGGCTAATTCCAAAGAGCCTAGGAGTCACAAGCGCGGGAAGCACATAGAGTGGAAGTATCATCTCATTCGAGAGATTGTGTATCGAGGGAACGTGATCATCACGCATATAACTTCGGAGCACTACGTTGCTGATCCATTTATAAAATCCCTTACGGTTAAGGTATTTAAGGGTCACCTGCAGATTATGGGTCTATGGGACAGACCACGTTTAGACTAGGGAATGTGGAAGATTTTTACTGGGCGTGTTATGCTCTAGTTTATTGTCTGTGTACTTTGTATATTAGTTTGACTTTTATATTGTACATCCCACTAACTTTAAGTCAAGTGATAGATTGTTGGGGTTGATGTCCTAAATCTCGTATGACCCTATAGTTTGTAATTATGATGTACGAATATCTTAATTATATATTTAATAAAATATATGATGTTTTATTTCAATTTTAGTTTCATTAACCACAAATCAATAAACTAATATCCAAAGTTATCTTGTAGTTTAAACATATATGTAGAGACATATGAATGGATCATGTTTAAGTGATAACCTAAATGGTCTATAATAGATGGATAAGACTGGATACCTTATCTTGGTGATACTACGAGTATGACCCGTTTTGTAGATGTTATATAATCGTTGTAGAGTGCTACAAATGATCTGATCCTGATCATTCATGTTGAGATATGTGAGAGGGCATATTTTATATAAAGGAGTTTGTATAAAACCTGACCAAGAAATGTTTAGTCTCGTTATATAACGTCATTCATAATAGAGACTTGGATTTCACCATAATGACCATAGGTAACATGACATGAATCCTGAGTGAGTCATGAACTTTTGCCTATGAAGGCGGTCATTTGATTTGTATGGGTGAGAGTGTCCATATTACCGACTTAATATGCCTACCATTTTGGGGATTCGTCTGATTGGGGAGTTGGGAACATATCTACACAAGTTGGAATTCACTAATTCCCTAATGTTGGGGCAAGTAGAAAAATTGCTCTCTTAAAGGATGATTCTGGGGCTTGAACTATGTGGTGTCATATCCTCTCCTGGCTTGAGAGGGGTTTGATCATAGTCGAACTATTATTTATTGTTTATTAGAGGGATTAGTGGTACTTAAGGAGTTGGATGTAACTATAGGGGCAAAACGGTAATTTTGATCCAACTGTACTTATGAGCAATTTGTGAAAGATCATGTACTGTTGATTGGTTATATATAATGGACACATAAAATATATCTATAGTGTGAAGAGTGCAGTTGTCGGTCTTTAGTGGAGTATTCGACAGTTAACGGATAGTGAATAATTTAATTAAAGAATTTAATTAATTATTCACATACAGTCGGAGCTTCAAGCTACAAGTCCATGAGTTCCCCTTAGTAGCTCAACGAGAATAAATGAGAATCAGTTCTGGATTAATTTAAATTGTTCAATTAATTGAGGGAATTAATTATATATGATATAATTAATTTATTTTTAATAATACCTAATATAATTACTATGATGTATTTGATACATTATAATATAAAATATATTTGAGAGGACATAAATATTTAAATAATTTAAATATTAATTATAAGAAGCCAAATTTAATATAAATGAGATTTATAATAAATGTCGTTGATGGGAGAATAGAAATTATAGATTACATTGTATTTGATACAATATAGAAACTATAAGTTATATGTTATATCTGATATAACATATAGTTTAATAAGATAGTTATTATATAAATATATATTAAATATTTTATTAAATAAATTAATTTAGTCATTTAATTTATTTTAATCTATTTTGAAAACAATTATGGGAGTTACTAACTCCCTCCCTCTTATTTCTCTCCATTACGTTAGTGAGAAGTTGGGTTAGAACAGAACGATTGTTTTCTTTTTCCACATTGAGTTTTTTCATAACAGAAGCTTTTGTAATATTCTGATTTATCCTCCTTTCAACTCTATCTAGTTTTTCCATCCTTATCAAAATAGTCAGAGCCCACAAACTTATGGGTTCTCATCTTAGAGAATACCAAGGTTTCCTTCGCGATGGTGCCCAATTGGAGATTGGGGGATTTTCCAGTGAAGATTAGATCTTCAAAGGTAAGAGTTCATAAATCTACTTTTATTTTTTTTTCCATGTTTTCGAGCATGCTGTAAATCTTTGAATTAAATGCATATTTTATGTTATTTTATGTAAAATTATGTATTCTGTAAATTTTGAAAATTGGGACAATCCACTTCTGCTCAAGGACCTTTAATTGGGTTCCTTCAAGTCAATTTTTCACGAGTTGTTCGTAATTACAACTGGATCATATTACCATTTCACTCTCATAATTACGTCTTACTTCTTAAATACCACTAATCCATATAATAAACAATGTATTTATGGTCATAACATACACCAAGTCTCTATCAGACCAATGAGAGGGCAAATACCCTTTGTTCAAGACTCGAAATCAGCACTTAAGGGAACTGCTCATCTACTTACCTTAAAGATGGGAATGGATGAATTCCATCATTGTGTAGCTATGTTACCCAACTCCTTACTTGGATAAATTCCAAAAATGATAGGCTTATTGAGTCGACGACTATGACCACTCTCATTCATACACATCAAAGGATAGCCCTCATAAACATGAATCTATAACTTGTTCGGGATTGAGATCGAGTTACATGGTTATTCTATGAAATATTAATCTCTTTAGTCAGCGATGTTACAAAGAGAAATTAAGTGTTTCGTGGTCCAGTCTTATACAATCTCATTGAATAGGATACCCCACTCGCACGTCTCTACATGAAAGATTTAAATCACATTGTTTGTAACTATTACAAAATGGGTCACAGTGTTGCTAGGATAAGACATCCAACCTTATCCATATACTATAGACCCTTAGGTTATTACTTGAACATGATCCACCTGTATGTTCACTACATACTGTTCTCATGAAATGACTTTGGAGTTTCCCCGTAACGGATAACTCATTATTGCATATTTAAAATAATAAACTATTATATCAAAGAAAAAAAGTAACTACGAGTTGTTAGGACATAAATCCCAACAATGTATCCATTATCAAAATTTAAATCCCATATGATAATAATTTTCTTCTTTCGTTCTATGTATTTATTTATGTTTGTCCTATTTCAATTTTTTAATTATAATGTTCATATTTTTCAACAAACATACTTTTAAACTCTAAAACAATTATTATTATTATTTTTTTTAGTTTTTAAAACATATTTTTTTTATTTTTAAAATATTAGTGGATAGAGGATAACAAAACATAAAAACAGACATTGACCGCAATATGTATAAAATTGTTTCTTAAATAATAACAAAAAGTAGTTATTTCAATCACAAAAAATATATAAAAGGAGCATTATTCGATGACAATTAACATACATTCACTTTTACAAATTTGAACCTCATGCCATCTAAAAAAAAATAACAGTAGATGAACAAAAAGTCTTTTAATATATATATTCGAATGACAAACCCCTCCGAAGTTAGCACATGTTAGTATAGTATCTTTTTTAACCTCCAACATTTAGGGAGGAAGATCGTGTAAATTACTTGTTCTGGCCAGTGTAACATTTATTTTTATTTACAAATTAAATTATATATATTGATTGATTTACGGGTACATCATTTCAATCATTGGGAGAATGGAGTGTTTCCCTCCATTAAAAAAGATTTAAACAAATATTAAATAAAACTTCAACCGTTCCAAATTTTTCCCTCCATTTCATTTCCACAAACTTCATGCTCTTACCAAATCAATTAAAAAATGTCTTCTGTATTTCTCTCCACAAGGGGACTTGGTTTCGAATCCGATGAAAGTTTCTGATTACGAAATCTTTACGAACAATGCCAATGGCAGCCGTCAACAATATCCAGACTCGTGTCGTTGATCTTCATTCTCCATCTTCATTGTCAGTTTCTGGTAATCATCGCTAATCTTCAATATATTTAAGTTTTCAAGCGAAATCGATCGGAAAACGACTTATAAAGTGACTAAATGGAATCATTCGTTATCTGCATCATCGATTGATCGTTGCTACATTTTGAACAGTGGAGGTTTCTGTGTTTTCATCGATTTTCTTTACCTAGGTTCATAATGTTTGCACGTTATTGGCTTAGTAGCGTCTTGTTTTATTTGTGATGGTCTTAAAATCAGGAAATGATGATTTCGGTGGGAGTTATGAGGATTGTGAGCTACTGCAGAATACTTTGGCCTTTGAGGACAGTGTAGGATCTGATGATAACCGCGTTGTTCGTTTGGAGAGTCCTCTCATTGATACAGAAATGGTGGATGAACTTGATTGTTCGGAGAATTTATGCATTCCTACTTTCGAGTATGAGGATGATGTTGTGCTTGATAGCGAGGATGAAGGAATTAATGGTAGTCGAATGATTAGAGTTTCCAGCTCCCTGTCTAGAAATGAAGCGGGACAGGAAGTTAAAAGTGATGCACAAGAAGAGAATATGGCATTGGACTTCCACTGTTATGATCAGAAGCCATGCGATACAGGTCCATACTCACTGCTTCAATTTCGAACATGATATTGTTAGACAATTTTTCTTAATTTAGATATAAGTTATATTTTGATATGTAATTACACGTTCATACTTTTGAAACTTTGTTTTGGTCCATATACTTTTAAAACATCTGCATTCTTTTTGGTCTATGTACTTTGTTGATTTCTATTTAGTATTTTTAAAATTTTGCCATTTTATAAGTTTACGGACCACTGGAAATAAAAATGTAAACATTTGATTTAACCCTTTTTTCTATTCTCTTCATTATTTTTTTTAATAATAACTTTGGTTGACTTGTCTATAAATTTGTATGAAGGGGAACAAGTTTCTTCAAATTGTTTTAATGGGGTTGACATGGAGAAGGATTCATCTCAATTTTCTGCAAGGTTAAGCTATTGCAGTTCTCAAGAACCCGGAGAGTCAACCCAAGTCAATGCTCTTGGCTTTGTGGATCATTTTGTAACTCTAAGTACTACAAAATTAAATCCTTCTCAAGGAATTGGCCACAGAAAGCCTGCTAGAGTGCAATCACCTCTTCTTTCAAGAATTAAGGGACCTCAAAGTTTGGCAAAGAGAATAGGTAGGAAGTCGATTGACGTAACAAGGAGCTTTGAGTGGGTGGACATTTACAACCAAGAACCAGAATGCAACTCATTTGGCAAGTGCAAAAAGGCAACTTGTGATTTCGGTAATTTCAGAGGACAGTCATACACAACCAAGCCTCATAATATCGCGAAACTGAGCAATAAAGAAGGAGATCGTTTGCTTAAAAAGTATGAAGACGAGGAAGCAAGTGCAGGCATTCATTTCCAGATTGATTTAACTGCTTCAACTTTACCACATCCAAGATTAGATATCAATTCATTAGAGACAGATGGGATGAACAGCATTGAAATAGAGAATAAGTCCAACAAGGAACCAAATGCAAAATTAGTAGAGGAACAGTTTGAATCTACGGACGACCAGGGAGATGCACTTGAGGAACTAGATATCGGTTTTAGTACTCAAATAGCTGCTGAGGCAATGGAAGCACTATCTTATATCCCAAACATTGACAATCTTGCCAATGCTTGCAGTCCAGAGAATGCCCTCGATAATGTTTCATGTTCTTTGGTAGAACATAAACCACATTTGAATAATTCTTATCCTCAAATTATAGGTGGCGTCGATAGGAAATCAAAGCGAACACTGCAATCTAAGAGGAAGCTTAATGCAAAGTGTTTGAATACATCTCAGGCACAATATGACTGTCAGGAGCTAGTTTTGACAAATAAGAGAAAAGCAAAAAGAAGTAGATTGGCGGTGCAGGGACAGTTAAATTATAGAAAGTCTCCCGATGGGGGAAATTATTCAGCCACATCTTCCAATCTACTCAGCGATACAGGTAGTTGCCAACTGAGTCAGCGAGGTCTCACTAATGGAGCTCAAGTTACCATCACCCCTTTGATGGTTGGTTTACGGAGCCATCCCAGAAGGAGAAGAACACCTCGGAACATCCAAAGTCATCCAAATAGATCAAGCAATCAGAACAACACTTCTTTAGCAGTTGATGGAAGTTGCAACAACTCCACCTTAATGAAAAATGGGTCAGTAGGCAGAAATTCCAACAGTAAGTCAACTGTCCTGATTAGCAGAATCAATCCAAATGTTCTGCATGTTGCCTAGGAATTATACAAGTTAAATAAGCAATGTGCAACATGTTTTACATTAATGGTCTGCACTGCAAAAATGTTTTTGAAATGTTTTGCGTGAGATCATTAACTGTAATCTTAGTTTGAGATATTTCTGTTTATACCATGATAACGTAATCCAGGTTTAGTAACGTCCTATGTTTTACCGCAGGGAAGAATACATCAAGGTCCAGATCAAAATTTGATGTTTATCACAAAACAACACGTAACCTAATGCTACCACAGTCATCTTCGAAAGTGCTTGCAAGATTAGGTGTCTCAGAGACGATGCCTGATCTGAGATGGAAAGATTTGAGGAGAAGAAGAACAATGGCTTTGGTAAGAGTATGCTTTAGCCAGCATTTGGATGAAGTTACCCTCAAGCAACAAAAAAAGGTAAATTTGTACTTCTCGTTTCTATGAACAACCAAATTATTTCAAAAGGTGTATCTACCATCTAGTTTCTTTGTAGGTTGTCTTACAACTGGGTATATCAATTGCATCGAGCTCTGTAGATGCCACACATTTTGTAGCAGATAAGTTCGTTCGTACGAGGAACATGTTGGAGGCTATTGCTCTTGGTAAACCAGTGGTTACGCATTCATGGCTTGAAAGTTGTGGACAAGCAAGCTGTTTTATTGACGAAAAGAATTATATTCTAAGAGATACTAAGAAGGAGAAGGAAATTGGTTTTAGCTTGCCTGTTTCCTTATCTCGTGCTACCCAATGTCCACTTCTACAGGTGAAATTTTGTTTTTTAGTTTCATCTACCCCAGGGCCTTTTTCCAAGTTTATATTTGGTTAATGCTATAGAAACCTTACATTTTCTTCTCCCATCCTGCTTAGCAGGGTTTCAAAGTCCTCGTCACCCCAAACACAAGACCTGGTAAAGAAATCATTGCTAGTTTGGTAAAGATGTCTCAGGGTGAGGTACTGACTATACATGCTTATGCATAATTGCGAATGTTCTCAAATTGCATGGGTATTGTGATAATTATTTGGTTTTTGATTTTTAAAAATTGTGTTTGTTTTCTAACCTTTATCATACTTTTCATCTTTTCTAAGTAAATATTTTAATTTTTAGGTAATTTTCAAAAACAAAAACAAGCGCACAAAATAGGAAACGGTCTCTCCAACGCATAAATGGTTGGGAATTCACGTTTTCATCATCTTTGGTAAAATCAAGTCCACCGCGTAGACATTCATAAACTGCTCTACCATAATTCTTAGCGGATAATCCCAATTTTGGTTTAATAGTACATCCCAATAGAGGGCGACCATACTTGTTCAATTTATCTCTTTCAACCTGGATACCATGAGGCGGGCCTTGGAAAGTTTTAATATAAGCAGTAGGGATTCGCAAATCCTCTAGTAGAGATTATTTTCTATTTCGAAATTTGGATTAGATTTTAAAAACACTCCTAAAAAAGTAGACAGTAAAACAATGAAATCAATAGGTATAAATAGTATTTAAAAACTTAATTTTCAACCATTCAAATGGGCCATAATTGTTTGTAGTCGGTAAATTTCTGCCCCTTTTGGTATGAAAATTTGCTCATAAGTTTAAACGCCTTGCAGCTTTTTGAGAGGAGTCAGATTTTCACGGGGAAGGATGAAAAGTTCCCCGACGATCTACTTATTCTTTCATGCGAAGAAGATTATCCAGATTGTGTTCCTTTCCTCAGAAAAGGTTTGGATTTATCCCCATTTTAATAAGTAAACATCTGTTATCTTTTTTTCTTTTTTCTTTTTTTTAATAAAATATTAACTCAAGAATAATGCTAGAACCTCCTTTTTGCAGGAGCAAAAGTTTACAGTTCCGAGCTTCTACTGAATGGGATAGTTATCCAGAAACTTGAAAACAAACGGTTAGTATTTTCTACGCAAAGCATACATCCTAAAGAACAAACAAACGGAGGTACAAGTTATTAATAATTCTTAGAATAGAGATAGACTCTAGCATTATCCAGGCTTACTAATTAGCATAAAAATGATCAAGGAGTTGCAGCCTAGTTCTCGAGCTGGGTTTTATTACGAGTGTAATATTAAACTACTTGAGAGTCGAACTGGCTCCTGACTGAATAATAGTGGTGAATGCTACCATACGTTGAATGCTTCTCTATACGTTGGATTTGGTACGAGAAACTATGTTTTAGGCATAGGCATAGGTTCCATATAATAAGGTAGACTGGATCTATGTAATCTTCACACAGATATCCCCAAAATTGAAAATCAAAGCAACAAAAGGGTTACATTAGCTTGCTTTTTTCGGGATTAAATAAGTTGACCTATCCATTCTCGAAAGTTAGGTTGGAGTAAATAAGTTGGGAAATTGAGATTTTTGTGAATGAGAGTGGAGGCAGGGGTGAAGCTAAACTAGAACAGCGCCTGTTTGAATCTATGTGCCTAAAAAAACCATGGAATTAAGTGAGTTTTGAATAACTCCTACATAGATAGAAATAGAAAGTTTACTTGAGTTAGGACACAATTGTGTAACCTATAGAACATTTCTTGTTCAAATAGAGTCGAAAGTACTTTTTAATTTATTAAGACCTCTTATCAAAAGTGATCTCAAATCTATAATATATTAAGTGCGAGTTTTGTTTCTAGAAGTATTTTTAAACTTGGTATAGTTGACTTGTTAGAAAAATATTTGTTTTTCTATCTCAAAACCAGTTGAAAATCAAATGAGTAGCAAATGTATCTTTTTAAGATTGTGAGGTATATTCATAATCCATATTTCTAATATGGGATCCTCAACATGCCTTTTAAAATGATGTCTACATAGATTCATCATTTTTGGATTAAACTCTAATTTTATTTATCGGACTAAATTTTATTCGAACTTCATAAGCCATGATATCATATTAAAGAAGTATGGAGTTCTATCTCACAACTAATTGACAACAAGTTGATGGAATAAAGTTTTGAGGAGTTGGTGAATAAAGTTTTTGAGTAATCATTGAACTTTTTACTCTCCCTCTCTCATCGAGAGTTTATCAGCTGCTGAGCTTTGTTGTTTTGATTTACACTTGTCATTACCAGGCATGAGCTCTTCATAGACTGCAGGAAAGGTTCTGGCCCACAACCAAAACCAGTAGAGAAGTAGAATTACTTGCTCTTCCATTGAAATGGAAGTAAAAATGGCCGATGGGTACGTATTTCCACCCTAAAAGATAATCCTCCATATCCATTGGGTACGTATTTCCACCCTAAAAGATAATCCTCCATATCTTCGAGCATTTTGGAAGATTCAAGCTCCACATAATTTTCTTTCTATTGTGAATATTCATCAATCCAAAATTTTCTGGGCAAAATTTTCTATCATGAATATCCATCCCTCCATAATTTTGTGTGCTTCATTTTTCTTCTGTATTCTATTTACAACACCATTTTTATTTTGATCCTTAAATTTTCAAATCCCTTAAAAATAAAGTAAAAATAAAAATGAATGAACCAAAATAGACACTTTTTTAAAATGCAGGGACTAAACTGAACTAAAACTAAATGTATAGGGACTAAAGTCCTTTATTTATTTTTATCAAAGTAATAAGTGAAGAATATTGATACATTATACCATAGCCAATTAAAGGATGTTTACAATGCCATATTCGTTCCTTTATTTTGAAATTAAAATTACTCTAAAAGTTTACCTTTTTACAATTGATTCGAGCTTTCAATTAAGAGGGTAAAAGTTGCTAATTTACATACAGATATTGTTTCTACATCGGCCCAAAAGTTTAACTGAAGATAAATATCACAATTACACATGTTTATGATATATGATTCGAATAATAATGAGGATGATGATTTAAGCAAATTAAGTAAAAAGTACCATTTCTGAATGCCAAATAAGTTGTATATATTTGAATTAGTTTCGTGGTCAATAAAGACTAGGCAAAATGAAGTTTAAGAAAATAAGTTGAATCCTATAGTCACTAACCTAGAATTTACCATCCTACAAATTTTCTTAGTATTTAAATATTGTAAGATAAGACATTTTGACTTGTGAAATTAGTTGAAGTACATGAAACGGCAACGAATAAACTGATCAAGTAAATTCAATTCTCAAAAACTTGAAATTGCATAAAGAAAACTAAAAGTGAATCCATCGTTTAACGGATTCAGAATTGCCCATTTAATCATGTAATCACACTATGTATTCTACCTCCAAACAAGTAGCAATGAATCAACCACCAGAATTATTTCCTTTGCTCACTTAGAAATAACTTTTCTACATTTAATCTCGAAGGCTCCAAATTTTTCTTCAGGTTTTTTAAAATATTGAGTCACGGTTTGCATTAGAAGAGCTTTTGGATATCATACACAAACAGCACAAGTACAAGCTCTAATGGTTAGGCTCAGAAGGTTGAGCCATGGTGGTGAAACTCTCATACCCTCCGCTTCCTGGTGCTGCTGGATTTGCTTGATACATTGATGGTGGAGCCAACGGTGCACCATTTGTTGAAGAAGGTTGAGGTGCGCTCCCTGGAACTGGAGCTGGAGGAGGCGGCCTAGCAGGAATGTTCACTTGGCCAGGCATAGGAGCTCCGGGTGGGGCCATCATAGGTGGCATTGTAGGAGCAGGTAGATATCCTACAGTGACAGAGGTCAGGAGTTCAATCAATTTGATATTAATGCTTAAATACCTGCTATATTGGTTTAAATTCCATCCAGTAATGACTAGAGGCACGAGCCAAAATCTATAGATACTGACATGAATCGGTTTGGTTGGTTTGAAGTATACTAGTTGGTTGATTTGGTTTACTACGAGGCAAAAAACTGGAAAATCGAAATTTTGAGGTTTAGTTGAATTAAGCAGCTTCAAGAGATAGTAGTACAATGTGTGGTTAAAACGATTTCCTTTATTGAAATGTTTGTTCCTTCTTTCAACATGCTAAGGATGAAACTTCATTAGAACATGGCCAAAAAATCCACATCGTTCTCTCATCTTCCATGTCATGCTTTAACAAAGTTTCGTCATTTTTTTGTTGAGAAAAAAGACTAAACATCATTTCGGTACCAATAGATAGCAAATTTTAACTAGACAGAGATATGCCAAATCCTAATTTGGCACTTATTATGTCAAATATCTCCACTATTCAAGTTTTTTACTGAGACAAAAAGCATAACAAGTGGTTTTAGTAGTTTGAAATGCAAATTGTGAAATAACACAATCAAAGTCAAAGGGATATGCATTAAAAAAATTGCTACATCTGAAACATATCAAATCTGTGAATTACCTGGAGCACCAGGAACTGGTCTAGGCAAAACTGGAGGCCTTATTCCAGGCATTAACCCCGGGGCAGCTCCCGGCATTACAGGAGTAGGTAGTACAGGAAGACGGGGTCTTTGGCCAAGTAAATGCTGATTATAAGCTGCACCAACCTGTTGGAATGCCGCAGCTTGACCAAGATGTTCTTTGATCCTCTGGTCAATTAAACTTTGGGTTTGTTGCTCCTCAAATTGTTGATAGTATGATCGCACATTTGCCTGGAGTGCATCCATGAATAAATAACTAAGAATTTTCTTTAAAAAGGGTTGTCGGATAAATGAACTGAAAAAAGATATTTTTAATATTTCCACAGTTCGTTCAATTTTGTCTTTTTATTTAATGATATGAAAGTTATAATTACAATATACTTAAAGATACTAATCATAATCTTGATTGTATTCCAGTAAACAGAAAGCAATCCTATAAAACAATAAAATCTTGCCTCTAGGCTCTAACAGTTAACTTTTCCCCTTTTTATGTGTTTCTAAAACCACAACCAAGAAACCAACCAAGTTCTTCTTAGTTTGAAAGTGGTATGTTCTTAAAAACATCAAATTACTATTAAATTCAATTTCTAAACTGGCCCAAAAAACTCAACCCCCTCGGAATAGGGAATTATATACTAAATTGTAACGTGGCCAATATTAAAATACCTTATGTTTGTAACCTGCATTATGCTGCTTCCTCACTGATGGCTGAGACACCAAAAATAAATAATTTTTTGAAAAAATACGAGCAATATTAAGCCTTACTAACACAATAAATGACAAACATGTCCAAAAATTTGAAGTCTGCCCCACAAATCCCAACCCCCCCCAAAAAAAAAAAAAATAATAATAATAATAAAATAAAATAAAAGCGCACACACACAGAAATTGCTAAGGAACTAAATATTATTGCATGTAGAAAGCAAGAATCAAGTATAATTGAAACAAGCCATTACTTGTGCAAGCCAATCTAGGGTGTGTTTATAATACGTTTTCAAGTGTTTAGTTTAAAAAATAAGTCATTTTGGAAGAAATTTGAGTGTTTGACAACCACTTAAAATAGCTTTTTAAGTGCATTTTAATTAGTTTTTATCAAAAGTGTTTAAATAAAAACGAGTTTTTTGAAAAACATTTTTTTCTTCATTCAATCCAAACGGACCCTTAGTTTCAACAAAACCAAAGGTTTGGCACATTCCACTTGAAATCGAGTTTTACTAAGTAGCCATAATTTAGGGTTTCTTTTCTTTTTTGGTTATCGAGTGTCTAAGTCTCGTTTTGCACACCTCAACTAACATCAAACCACAACCATCTCACCCTACAACATTTGGCTGCTAAGGAAAATCATAGAATTTTGAGTCTTGAGTAGGGGGTAACAATAGTTTTTCAACCAATAGCTTCTAAACTCACTTTCTTCCTTAACCTCAACCTCAATTCACTGAATCAATCCATGGTAGTTCTGTGTTTCAAGTTATATTTGGTCTTAAATATATCATAGCTCCAAAAATAGAGAGAGAAAATCACTGTGATAAGAACTATACAGCTTCTTGGAGTGCTCTCTCCGAAACTTTCGCAATTATTTGTTGCTTTAGATTTAAGTCTAAATGAGAAGCCTTCTTATCATTAACATTGTAACTTTCCAATTACCAACATAAGTTCTAGCCTCTCTTAAAACACATTTATACACACAAACATCATGATATATACGGAAAAAAACAATACACAGTCGATTTGCTTCATCATTCGCTCCAATCCCAACAGCTACCACAGTCAAATCAATCCAAAATCTCCTACAATTTCTTCGAACAACTTATATGTACATTCAAAATTAAAAATCAATTACCTAAAAACATTACTCATCATAAAGACGAGCAACTGCAGCATCAACGAAGAAAACGCCAAAATGAAAAAGTAAAAAAAAAAAAAAGAAAAGAAAAAAGAAAAAAAGGGCAATAATCAAACGAAAAGGAAACGGCATTGTCATCTGAAGATAAGAAGAAGAGAATTTACAGAATCATGGGTAAGATATGTATCGCAATAGTCACAGTAATACCTGCATATATACAACGAGATCACATCACTGACTATAGAGTGAAACATGGAGAGATGTATAAATTTGATTGAAGGATAAAGTAATGAGGGTTAGAAGAAGAAGGATATGGAAGAACGAACCGAGGCATAGCGCTGTAGAGCTCAAAGAAGGAGCAACAATGGCAAACCCAACCAAAACCCTATCGGCGATTCTGCGAGAACGAGAAGAAGAGAGAGAAGCTTCTGGTCTTTTCTCTAAAGAAGATATCAAGTTTATTTTCCGATTCGAATTTTTTAGCCGGCGGGTTGGTTCGGTTTGATTTAGTTCTCGTATATATTGTACTACAGTCAAGATTCGAGCTAGTTCGGTTTGGTTTGTCAGTTGAATTCAATTTTTTTAAATTAATTAATTAGTTATATATAAATATTGAAAAAAACATATTGTATCAACGTGGATTTTAAACTTTTAATTTCAAATTAATCATCAAATAACATTTCTAAAATCCATAAAATACAATAATAATAATAATTTTTTGAGAAATAATAATAATGTTATTTTTTCTTTTTTACAACAATCATCAATTTGTCAATTTCATGTTAGGGTTAGGGCTCTAAATCTTGTGGTTCTCGTAGTTTGTAAATTATATAGACCGATTATTTATTTAATTAAATAAGGAGTTTTTTTTTTTTTAACATTTAAATTGCATTAACTCAATCCAATAAACTAAGATCCAATGATATTTTATGTAGCTTGAACAGTATGTGGTAGACATACAAGTAGATCATGTTTAAGTAATAACCTGAATGGTTTGTAGTATATGGATAAGGTTGAGTGTCTTATCCTTGTGACACTATGGATATGACTTACTTTATAAATGTCATAAGAGTTGTAAGTGTTGCAAACGATGTGATCCAAATCATTCATGTGAAGACATCCAAATCGTCCATTTGAAGACTTACTTTGTAAACGTCATAAGAGTTGTAAGTGTTGCAAACGATGTGATCCAAATCGTTCATGTGAAAACATGCAAGTAGGAGTAACTAGACAAAGAGTTTGTAGACCAGACCGCAAAATGATTAATCTCTTTTTATAACATCGTTGACTTAATAAATTAACATTTCATAGGAAGACCATAAGTAACTCGACCTCGATCCTGAGTGAGTTATGGATCCCTGTCTAT
>NC_052357.1:22148265-22150232 GCF_009727055.1 Benincasa hispida
AGGTAGTTGTAGCGTGTTGCACCAGCTGTAATTTACTTCCTTTAGAGGCAGTGCGATCAACATTTCAGTTTACTTCACCATACCCATAAATTGAGGAACAGACTTCTTTGTCGCAGTTCAGTACGACTGTTGTACACTGCTATGCTTTGATTACAAATGCTAGAAATAGTTCCAAACTCGCCTACCTCGAACAGATCCCCAATAGAAAAGCTTATTGAGTCGGCAACTTAGGCCACTCATCCACTTCATTCATACTAATCAAAGAACTGTCCCTTATAGAATCATTTTATGTATGAGATACATTAATTTGGAGGAAATTGGATATAAACATGATTTATATCTAGTAGAGGAAAATATTATAATTAATATATGATATTAATTTATATGCTATGAATATGATGAGATCACATTCATTGGACGGTTATAAAGGAAATGGGATGACGTCTCTTCTGTTCTAAATAACGGATGAGTGCATTGAAAGATCACTTTGAGATGCATAAATAGCCGACGGTGTGTTGAGCATGGAGGCGCGAACATTGTGTTAAAGAGAGTGTCATCGCTTAGAAAATCAGTGCCTGCATGATCGCTTACATATACGATATTGCTAAGCGATCGCTTACCGATTACACCTTCGCATGCTATTAACTAAACGATTGTTTACCTTTTCCTAAGCGATCGTTTAGCGTCCGATATTTACTAAACAGTCATATAGACGATCACTTAGTCTTTCCTATGTGATCGTTTAGATGATCGCTTACCCTTTTCCTACATGATCGTTATACGATCGCTTACCCTTTCCTACACAATCGTTTAGACAATCTCTTACCTTTTCCTACACGATCGTATACTTCACCTAAACGATCAAACATCTTGTCTATGTGATAGACGACCTCATCTCCCACTTGCTTGATCGTTGTGTATGGTCTCTCTTCCTCCTTCCCTCTACCAAATCCGAACAAAGCTCACACTTTGAATTCTCACTCCAAGAATACTGAGGGCTCTGAGTGGTGGTATCATCTCCGTTTCCTTCTGTTCAAGTGTTGATTGTTCGAGGTAGACGATTGCGTTTTAGACTCGCTGTGAAGAATAAATCTTCATTTGGTATGATCTCTTGATCTTTTTTGCATTATGAATGCATATTAGTATGTTTTGAATGTATATGTGGTAATTTTGTCGCAATGAATCCGAAAGATCCACTTCCGCTCGTAGGTACTCTTGAATAAGAGTTCCTTCAATTGGTATCAGAGTAATAATATGACCTAGTTATAATTACGAGCAATTTGTGAATAGTTGACTTATTGGAAATGGTTATATCCATGGACACAGAAATATTCTACCGTGCGAAGAGTGCAACTGTAGGTCTTTAGTGGAATGACTCTCAATTAATGAATATTGATTAATTTAATTAAAGAGTTTAAATAATTTAATCTTTTATCATTGGAGCTTCTAATTTGTAGGTCAATTAGGTCCCCTGGGCTAGCTCACTAAGGATAAAACAAGAATAAATTAGTTTTGGATAATTTGATTTGTTCAAATTAAACGGAAAAATGTAAATTAATCGTATGAGATACAATTAATATAATATATATGATACATTATAATATAAGAGAGAGATGTATTTGAATAAGATTCAAATACTAGTCATATGAATTTCATTCAAATACTAGTCATATGAATGAAATTCATATAAAAACTATAGATTAAAATTAATATGAATGAGATTCATATTTAAACTATAAGATATACGTGAGTGATATATATTTGAATAAAATTCAAATATTAGTTATATGAATTAGATTCATATAGAAACTATAGGTTAAAACTAATATGAACGAGATTCATACTTAAACTATAGGTTATGAAAGAGATATGATTTTGATATAATTCAATTGCATAATTAATCAAATATATGATATTTAATTTAAATTAACTCAATTAATGATTAATTAAAGTAATTAATTAACTAA
>NC_052357.1:22156962-22165893 GCF_009727055.1 Benincasa hispida
CTTAGTAAAACCTACACAATTGTGTACCTTTCTCTAAGCAACGAGCACCCGACTATACGATAGTCAGCTACTATCTCCCACTTGCTTGTCGTTCTACATGATCGTCCTTTCCTCCTTCCTTTACCAATTCCATCAAGGTCCACTCTTTGGATTCTCACTCTGAGAATACCAAGGGCTTTAAGTGGTGATGTCGTCCTCAGTTGTTGCTTGTTCGTGCGCTGCCATTCGTGTAGACAATCGTGGTGCTGGTAGCCGACTGTTTGCTTGGCGATTTGGATTGTAGAGGAGTCACTTCTGCTAGATTGAGTTCGTGTGAAGATAGTCTTCAACTGGTATGTTTACTCAATCTATTGTATTTTATTTGTCAAAGCATACTTATAATTAGTGTGAAAATGCATACATGTCTATTAGAATGTGTGTGTGGTAATTCAGTCACAATGAAATAGGAAAGATCCGAACCTGCTCATGGATGCTCTTGTTTAAGAGTTTCTTCAAAAAGCACCTAAAAATTACTTTTATTATCTTCAAATTTAGAACTAATATTGCTAGTTTTGTTTGGTTTGACGTGGTTTATTGAGTAATTTCAGGAAACTAAGCATCAGGAGCAATTTGTGTGAAAATGATAAAAAAAATCGAGGCAAAGCTCCAATTTTGAGAAATTACGGGTTGGCTATGGAATTAGGAAGAAACCAAGGACCCAAGATCAAGAAAAAGATGGAAATTTGGAAGGCATTCAGGGGAGCCAGAGTTGGAAGAATGTTGCAACGCTGATCCCTGACGCTGTAGACCCGAGACTAATTGGAAACAGGTCAGCGTTGCAACGCTACGACTTTGACGCATGACTGGCATGACGCCAACATTGCAATGATGCGAGCATACTATAAATAATAGTGTTGTGCCGCTAGGTCTGAGAAAGAGGAGAGGACGAAAAAAAGTGAGTCAACTTTGATAGATTTTACCTAAATTATAGTCTGTACAATAGTCGAAACAGAGCAATTTTGATCGTTTTTTGTTGAAGACTCGAGATTTTGATTGAGAGTTGATCTGAGAGCATTTCTGGATTGATTGTGACAGGAAGATTGATCGTGATCGTGCAGTTTTGTTGAAGAACAATCCGGTATTCGTAGCGAGAGTCAAGAAGATCATGATTGGAATTCGAATCTATTGAGGGGAGATTGTTCTTCTTTGTTAATTTATTTTCTGCTATAATGATTGTTTGTTTGTTGAATACTGTTATCAAAATCGTGCGTGGCTAAACTCTTTTATTCTGGGGTGTTTGTAGATTTTATGGATGTTACTTTGAGTATTTGAATTTACAATTGATTGATTTTGCATAGATTTCTGAATTGTTCGTGCTTAATGCTTTTGATTAACTAACCATTAATTGAATGAACTTAAGTTAATTAGATGTCTCGAGAGAGAATTTAATTCGCTGGACCCAATAATTTAGATTGTTATTCGAAAGTGCACGAGAGCGAATTTAGAATAATAAGGAGTGTGATTGAAGGGTCTTAATGCTGTAACTATTCAAGCGATAGAAGAGATTCTGGTCGATGGGTAGTTATTAGGATGGTTTGAGTTCGAGAGAGAATTTCCTGATTTTAGAACTTCTAGCCTCAATCTATCAATTTCAATCAATTGCATGTCATATTCATTGTATTCCCTAAATGAAACAATATCCTGGAATTATTTTGCTTTAAATTGTTCTTGTATGAAACTGAATTTTTGTTATCCATAGTTATAGATAAAAATCATCTTTTGTTGTGATAGCTAAGGTAGGAAAATTTTTCTCACGCTGGTCCCTAAGAACGATACCCTATTTGGGATTTATTACTTCGATTGTGTGCGCTTGCGTATACCGCTAGGGTTTAATGCTACTAAATGTCAAATAAAACATCTCATATTTTATTAATAAATAAAATGTTTGTATAATATAATTACAAACTACAAGACTCTACGAGATTTAGGGCATCAACCCCAACAAAAAGTCTATTTTATCCCTAATTAAAAGACAACTAAAAACCCAAATAAAACATATATGGATCCAATAGTGAAAAAAAAAGACCCAAGACACTAAGGTATGTTTATAAATAAAAAAAATGCTGAANAAGATGGAATTCACTCCTTCCCCGAAATAGGGGCAAGTAGATAGACAGCTCCCTTAAGGGCTGATTCCAAGGCTTAAACGATGTGGCGCCACACACCTTCTCTTGGCCCGAGAGGTGTTCATAAATAGTTGGACTATGTTGTATTGTTCATTAGAGGAATCAATGGTACTTAAGGAGTGAGATGTAACTATAGGGGCAAAACGGTAAATTGGCCTAGTTGTACTTACGAGCATCCGTGAAGGGTTATCGTACTCATGATTGGTTATATCCGAAGGACACATAAATATATCTGTGGTAAGAAGAGTTCAGCTGTTGGTCTTTAGTGGAATGTCGGGCAGTTAACGGATGGTGGATCTCGTGGCTAAAGAGTATAGTCAACTATTCACATACTGTTGGAGCTTCGAGCCACAGGTCCATAAGGTCCCCTGGGTAGCTTGGATAAAGTCGAGAATCAGTTTTTGGGTCAGTTTGAAATGTTCAAATTGACAAGTTTAATTATATATGATATAATTGAAGTGGATAATTATATATGATATAATTGACTAAATGTATGAGATGCATTATTTTGGAGGAAATTAGATATAAATATGATTTATATCAAGTGGAGGAGTAGTAGATAAATGACATCAAACTATAGGGTAAGAATGTAATATGATTATATTCATTTATTAATTAAATTGGTTAATCATGTGATAATTAGTTGAAAGCCTCTCCTCAATCGTGCATTAGTGGGAGAATCCTTATTCGGTTATTGTAACTGAAGAATAAAAATGAAAATAGTTTTCATTTTGCAAAGAGTTCGAAAACACTAAAAAAAGGTGTGAAAACGTTTTGATCGCTTAGCTGAGAGCTTATACGATAGAGCTTATCGCTTAAACGATCGCACGCTTTTATCTAAACGATCGCTTAGATTTTCTAAACGATCGCCTAGCGTACCGTGTTTTTTAAACGATCGTTTACCTATTACTAGACGATCGCTTAGTAAAACCTACACGATCATGTAGCTTTCTCTAAACGATATGCATCTGCTATACGATAGTCTTCTCTCCCACTTGCTTATCATTCTACACAATTAGCCCTTTCCTCCTACCTCTACCAAATTCAACAAAGACTATGCTTTAGATTCTTACTCCGAGAATACCAAGTGCTCTAAGTGGTGGTGTCGTCCCCGCTCCTGCTTGCTCGTGCTTGTTCGTGTAGACGATCGTGCTGCCATAGCTAACTGTTTTGTTGGACAATAAAGAACGTAGAGGTTGCTTCCGCTGCGCTGAGTTCGAAGTGAAGAGAGTCTTCAACTGATATGTGAACTCAATCCATTGTATTTTATTTATCAAAGCATGCCGTTAATTAGTGTAAATTGCATAACTATTTATTAGAATGTGTGTGTGGTATTTCGGTCACAATGAAATCGGAAAGATTCGAACGTGTTCATGGATGCTCTTTGTTAAGAGATCCTTCAATTAGTATCAGAGCCAGATTTTGATATTCCAATTTCATTGTTGCAACGAGTTGCATATACATTCTTGATGGGTACATATCTGCTCTATTTAACTGTTAAATTGTTGTGGATGTGCGGATTAATGGAGTTTTATGTTAGCCTGCAGTTTTGATTTAATTCTTTTACATTATCGGTTAATTGTAAAGGCACCTATGTTTTCGGGCATATTAATCGTTATTTGAAGTTGTAATTCAAAGTCAGTTTGAGTCTTGAGGAGAAGAAGTTCGGAGCAAGGGTTGATGTTTTTCGAGGAAGAAGACGATCAAGGGTTGATCGAGTCGTGTAGACGATGGGGTAAGCGATCGCTGAGTATCGGATGCTCGGGTATCGTTTAACGCACGCGCACACTAGACGATCGTTTAGCTCAGCAAGCTTCATCGCCTAGATGATCGCGGAGTAACGCATTGTAAATCATTTACCTTTCGCCGTGTTAAGCGATCGCCTAGACGATCAGGCTTTGCAGCCTCGTTGTCATCTAAGCGATCGTTTAGCTTTTGCACTATCGTCTAGTGTGCGCTAAGCGATCGTATACCTGCGGCGTTTACTGAACGATGGAGTTCTCCTGGTGGTGTAAGACCTGGTTCACCTGTGAGCCGGTTTGCTCGATGGAAAGTGTAATAGATAGAGTTATTTCATTCTGGTTTTGTAAAGGTTCATCCCGGTAATCATTGGTTTATTACATGAGATGTATGGTTTTTTATATGTCATATGGTATGCACATATAGTAAATCCCACCTTAGGTTATGTATTGGTCATGCATCATCTCTTTATTATAAATGTTATAATTTAGAGAAGCATGATTTAATTATGTAAGAGCATGCTCATGCATCATATAATATAAGAGTTATATTTATGCAAGCATAAAAAGCATCGACATGCATCATCTTTATATTATAATTGTTATAGTATAAGGGTATATGGAAAACATGTTTGTTTGATTATTACGCATATATAAAAGTTATGTATAATAATAATGAACATTGCATGAAGCATGACACATAGGTTTCTTTATAAGCGTTATAAACACCTAGTTGTGCGCAATGTGTTTTAGTTGTTTCTTTTTAATGGTTAAAGAGAAATTAGAACTAAAAACAATAAGAAAGACATGCATGCACACTTAGGTTTAATTCATGGTTTTAAAATGTTAAAACTTGAATAACATAGACCTAAGATCACAATTCTAATATGATTAGCAACCATTAAGCTTTAATCTATTAATTAGTTTAATAGGATTAAATTGACTAATAAAAGGTTAAAGTGTAGCAAATCTATCTATAAGGGAACTTTTGTCTAATGCGGGTTTTGTCTAGGCTGGGGTATTTAAGTTGACGGAAACGTAACACCCTTACCTGGGAACTTACCTAGAAAGGTGAATTAGAAAGATTTGGTACATGCATGCAAGTTAAGGATAGTCCATTAAAGTGTTTAAATGTGACTACTTGAACTTGTTCATGATTCATAGACAAAAGTTGTTTATGAGTAGACTTGGAAAGATGCAGCAAAAAAAATAAATTAACAAAGAAGAACATCTCCCCTCAATAGATTCGAATTCCAAATCATGACTTTTGACTCTCGCTACGAATACCGGATTGTTCTTCAACAAAACTGCACGATCACGATCAATCTTCTTGTCAAATCAATCCAGAAATGCTCTCAGATCAACTCTCAATCAAAATCTCGATCTTCAACAAAAAAACGATCAAAAATTGCTCTGTTTGACTATTGTACAGACTAAATTTAGGTAAAATCTATCAAAGTGACTCACTTTTTTTCGTCCTCTCCTCTTTCTCAGACCTAGCGCACAAACACTATTATTTATAGTATGCTCGCATCATTGCAATGTTGGCGTCATGCCAGTCACGCGTCAAAGTCGTAGCGTTGCAATGCTGCTGTTTCCAATTAGTCTCGGGTCTACACCGTCAGGGATCAGCGTTGCAAACATTCTTCCAACTCTGCTCCCCTGAATGCCTTCCAAATTTCCATCTTTTTCTTGATCTTGGGTCCTTGGTTTCTTCCTAATTCCATAGCCAACCCGTAATTTCTCAAAATTGGAGCTTTGCCTCGTTTTTTTTATCATTTTCACACAAATTGCTCCTGATGCTTAGTTTCCTGAAATACTCAATAAACCACGTCAAACCAAAAAAACTAGCAATATTAGTTCTAAATTTGAAGATAATAAAAAGTAATTTTTAGGTGCTTTTTGAAGAAACTCTTAAACAAGAGCATCCATGAGCAGGTTCGAATCTTTCCTATTTCATTTGACCGAATTACCACACACACATTCTAATAGACATGTATGCATTTTCACACTAATTAATAGTATGCTTTGACAAATAAAATACAATAGATTGAGTAACATACATTTGAAGATTATCTACAACGAACTCAATCAGCAGAAGTGACTCCTCTACAATCCAAATCCCAGCAAACAGTCGGCTACCAGACCAGATTGTCTACACGAAATGGCAGCGCACGAACAAGCACAACAACGTGGGACACATCACACTTAAAGCCCCTTGGTATTCTTCAGAGTGAGAATCAAAGAGTGGACCTTGATGGAATTGGTAAAGGAAGGAGGAAAGGACGATCAGTAGAACGACAAGCAAGTGGGAGATAAGTAGCTGACTACGTATATGGGTGCTTGTGCTTAGAGAAAGGTACACAATTGTGTAGGTTTTACTAAGCGATCGTTTAGTAAAGAGTAAGGATCGTTTAGAAAACTCGGCGCGTTTAAGCGATCGTTTTAGAGAAAGTGAACGAACGTTTAGAGAATGCGTGTGACATTTAGATGCAAAGCGCGGTGTGCGATCGTTTAGGCGATGGGGTCGCTATCGTATAGTCTCTAACTAAGCGATCGTGAAGTTTTCCTACAATGAGTGATTTTTCGAACTCTTTGCAAAAATGAAAACAATTTTATTTTATTCTTTAGTTACAATAACCAAAATTCATTTTTCCCACTTTCCACGATTTCAAGAAATTCCCGACTAATTAAATAATAAATGAATATAATCATATTATATTCTTACCTATAGTGTTTGATATCATTATTTTACTATAGTATTTCTCCTGCTACTTGATATAAATCAATCTATATCTAATTTCCTCCAAATAATGTATCTCATACATTTTAGTCAATTATAGTCATATATAATTGAACTCCTCTTGTCAATTTGAACATTTTAAACTGACCCAAAAACTTATTCTCACCTTTATCCAAGCTACCAAGGGAACTTATGGACATGTGGCTCGAAGCTCCAACGTACGTGAATAGCTAACTAAACTCTTTAGTAGGAGATCCACCATCCGTTAACTGCCAGACATTCCACTAAAGACTAAACAACTTAACTCTCTTACCAACATATATATTTTTTTGTCCATCGGATATAACCAATCATGAGTACGATGACCCTTCACAGATGTTCGTAAGTACAAGCTGGGCCAATTTACCGTTTTGCCCCTTAGTTACATTTCACTCCTTAAGTACATAATTCCTCAAATGAACAATACAACATAGTCCAACTATGTGAACACCTCTCGGGCCAAGAGAAGGTGTGTGGCGCACATCGTTCAAGCCTGGATCACCCCTTAAGGGAGCTATCTATCTACTTGCCCCTACTTGTGGGGAATGAGTAATTCCATCTGTGTAGCTAAGTTCCCAGCTCCCAATCAGACGAATCCCCAAAAGTGGTAGGTTTGAGTCGTAACCTAGCCACTCGCACCCATACAATTCAAATGACCGCCCTCAATGGCAGGAGTTCCCAATTCACTCAGGATTGAGTCATGTTACTGTGTCATCCTAGTGAAGTGAAGTTCCAGTCATGACGGTGTTTAATAATGAGACGTTAACACTTTGTGTCAGGTCTTATACAAACTCTCTTGTATAAGGACGCCCCGGTCGCATTCCCTACAGAATGATTAGGATCAGACCATTGTGACAAGTCACAACACTTGTACCATTCCATAAAGGGGCCGCATCTGTACGTATCAGGATAAGGTTTCCCTCCTATATCCATATATTACAAACATTTTTGGTTATACTTAAGACATGATCCACTTGTATGTCACCACGTACATGCTTGAGTTACATACAGAAACCAGGGATTTTAGGTTTATTGGTTTGTGGTAAGCAAATAAAAACAAACAACTGAGCAAAATCAAGAAGTGAAGTAAAATATCATTATTATACATAACAAGCATTCATAACAAACTGTTTTACAAACTATAGGTCACGAGACTTTAGGGCATCAACCCCAACAATCTCCCACTTGTCCCTAAAAGCGAAGTAGGGTGTACAAAAACTAGTACAAAACAATAAACTAGGGCATAAAAGCCAATACAAGAAAAATCCCACTTGCCACTAGTCCAGCCACAAGGTAATCCTGTAGACCATGCTCTGAAGGTAACCCTAAACACTGTACGTGAGAGTCTCGAAACGGGTCAAGAACATTGTGCTCCGAAGCGTCTTTGTGATGATCACGTCCTCTCGATGCACTGTCTCGCGGATCAGATGATACTTTCGCTTTATGTGTTTATCAGCTGTGACTCTAGGCTCCTTGGAAGTTCACCACTGGCCAACTAATTATCACAATAGAGGGTAATTGGCCTAAACTATCTGGAATAACTTCCAATTCTATCAAGAACTTCCTGGGCCAGACGGCCTCCTTAGCAGCTTCGCAAGCCACTACGTACTCCGCCTCCATAGTGGAGTCGCGATGCACCCTAGCTTAGTGCTTCACCACACTACAGCTCTCCATTAAGAGTAAAGACTGACCTTGAAGTGGACTTGCGAGAGTCCCTATATCTAAAAGTCAAAATTGTGTATCCAGTAAAGGATCAAATCCATATATCCATCACGAATGTATCCCTCGTTTATCCGAAAATACTTGAGGATGTTCTTCACTGTGGTCCATGTGACCCTGCCTGGTTATGATAATACCTATTAACTATGCACAACGTACAGATGTCTGGACGAGTACAGAGATCGCGTACATCAAACTGCCAACGGAAAAACGCATATGGGACCCGTCTCATCTCCTCAACCTCTTGAGGCGTCTTAGGACACATGTCCTTAGACAAAGTGACTCCTAATGCCTAAACGGCAGTAGGCCCACTCTTGGAGTCCTGCATCGAGTACTTGAGCAACATCTTGTCAATGAAAATGCCCTGAGATAGTGCTAGGAACTTTTGTTCTTACATCCCAAAAGATCTGTAATACCCGAACAAACTGAGTCCCTCTCCCAAATCTTTCATTTGAATTGGTTCGCTAGCCATTTTAACTGCAGTCCAAGTAGACCTACAATCACTCCAATGAGTAGTATATCGTCC
>NC_052357.1:22168325-22176316 GCF_009727055.1 Benincasa hispida
CTATAATGATTGTTTGTTTGTTGAATACTGTTATCAAAATCGTGCGTGGCTAAACTCTTTTATTCTGGGGTGTTTGTAGATTTTATGGATGTTACTTTGAGTATTTGAATTTACAATTGATTGATTTTGCATAGATTTCTGAATTGTTCGTGCTTAATGCTTTTGATTAACTAACCATTAATTGAATGAACTTAAGTTAATTAGATGTCTCGAGAGAGAATTTAATTCGCTGGACCCAATAATTTAGATTGTTATTCGAAAGTGCACGAGAGCGAATTTAGAATAATAAGGAGTGTGATTGAAGGGTCTTAATGCTGTAACTATTCAAGCGATAGAAGAGATTCTGGTCGATGGGTAGTTATTAGGATGGTTTGAGTTCGAGAGAGAATTTCCTGATTTTAGAACTTCTAGCCTCAATCTATCAATTTCAATCAATTGCATGTCATATTCATTGTATTCCCTAAATGAAACAATATCCTGGAATTATTTTGCTTTAAATTGTTCTTGTATGAAACTGAATTTTTGTTATCCATAGTTATAGATAAAAATCATCTTTTGTTGTGATAGCTAAGGTAGGAAAATTTTTCTCACGCTGGTCCCTAAGAACGATACCCTATTTGGGATTTATTACTTCGATTGTGTGCGCTTGCGTATACCGCTAGGGTTTAATGCTACTAAATGTCAAATAAAACATCTCATATTTTATTAATAAATAAAATGTTTGTATAATATAATTACAAACTACAAGACTCTACGAGATTTAGGGCATCAACCCCAACAAAAAGTCTATTTTATCCCTAATTAAAAGACAACTAAAAACCCAAATAAAACATATATGGATCCAATAGTGAAAAAAAAAGACCCAAGACACTAAGGTATGTTTATAAATAAAAAAAATGCTGAACAAAGTTTAATCGGTTTCATTGGGTAGCATAAATTGAAACCAATTATAGAGCTTCTGATAAGATGTTGCTACTTGAATCCCCTCAATTTTGTCTATCTCCATTTATAGGCGAGAATTTAACACTAATTGTATCTTTTTGGTTCTTGAGCGTATGATTGGTCTTGGAGGTAACATGAGCGTGTGATTAATCTTATAGAATTTAAGCTCTATAAGATTTATGTTTTAAGAATAAATAAATTAAACTATGAAAGCAGTTTTTTCAAAAAAAAAAAAAACATTTTTCTCTTGATTTTAGATTTATTTTCGAATATTGATATCATAGTGACATACTAAAAAAACGATTCATCAAACTCATGTATTAACAAATTAAAAAAATTATAATACCAGTAGTAAATCCACAGTAGCTCTAAACAAAATCTTAAAAACACTATTTTGCTAGGAGAAGATTTATTGTAATTTTTTAAAAATGATTTAAGATATTGGATCCTAATAATAAGAAAACAACATCAATTTTACTAAATTTATAAGAAAGAAATTATTGAAAAAAATTATAATATGAAGATCCATACATATGTTGTTTACAAAGAGATTTTCATTTATTTAATGTCTAATTTATTAAATTTATTTTCTTTAAAAAATTGAGGTATATAATTCTTATAAAATATTTTATTTTCTTCATTTTTTTCATTCAAAAAATAAACTACTAAATAATTACCCCATAATTTATTTTCTTTGAAAATCAAGCTATATAATTCTTGGAAAATATATTATTTTCTTCTTTTTTTCAATCCAAAAATCAACCACTAAAGAATTATCCCATAATTAAAGTAATAATTTATGTTATTATATCACTTTTGTATCTTTATTTCACAAATTTCATTCTAATTACATCATTATGTATTTTAATTTGATTCTTCCATCTATTTTTATATATTTATTTATTATAAATTAACTTGAAATAAGAATATATAATTTTGGACGCTGTTTTTCAAAATTACTTGGAAATATTTAATAATTCAATTTAAGTAATTAAAATTTAAATTATATCTTCAAACTTTATGTTATAGGAATTTTTAGTGTGTAGTATAAATACAATGTCGGGGGAAACTGGGAAAAACAGAAAGGGAAATGGTTAACGGATCTTCGTCCCAAGAATCCTCCATTTCAGGTTCTCTCTTTTCCTTCATCTTTGATTATTACTCTTCCAATTCCATCAATTTTGAGGGTTGAGCTTCTGTTTGGTTGGATTCCGATCAATTTCACACTGATTTTTCTTTCCCCAACTGTATTCAGGAGTTTTGGCGCGCAATGAGAGGCGGATCTGGGCGGCTTCTCCGTCTGATGTTCTTTACCATTTTGGAACCAGCGGACTCTCCGTCGCGGTCGCCACCGCCGTTACTCACCCTTTAGGTTCTCTCTCTTTTCTTCCTTTTAAATTTTGAATTATGCCTTTTCGGTTCTTATTTTTGTGGTTTCGAAATCTATAATCCACATGTCAGTGATGGGTATTTTGTGATTCATTGGGCTATTAAATGTATGTCATTCTTGTAAGTTGCTGGGTTTTGGTGGACCTCGAATTGATGCAACCGTTTTGTTTCCTTAGAGTTACGCTCATGGTGAATGTAATGGTCTGTGGAACTTTATAACGAACTTCTTTTTTCTGTTTGGGTAACTGTTACACTCATAGCAATCACTTCTTGATGTGTGGCCTTTCATTTGTACTATCCCTTGATGTCACTGTTTTATAGTTTTTTCCATGTATTATTTGATATAATAATGCTCAGTACATGCTACAATCGATATATGAATGATGAATGGAGAACTGGAAGGAATAAATAAGAGAATTCTTGAACTAGAAGGAATCGATTGTTTTTTGGCGGTTTTTGTTGACATAACCCTTTCGTATTCCAAACCTCATAGAAATAACATGAATGATTCTTAATTTTCAGAAGAGAGAGAGAGAGAGAGAGAAGAAGTTGACTCTATAGCCAACAAACAGTGATCTTAATTTGTGTCCAGCTTGAATGCAGATGTACTTAAAGTAAGATTGCAAATGCAACTTGTGGGGCGGAGGGGGCCTCTGATTGGAATGGTATTCACGATTTTCTTATAAGGATTTTATTTTTGTTTTTTTTTTTTCTTGAACTTTTTTGTTCTATATAGTATATTAATTGAGGACATGCATAGGGACAAGTATTTCTGCAACTGTTGAATAATGAAGGGCCAAGGTCTTTATATTTGGGGTTATCACCAGCTCTTACAAGATCAGTTCTCTATGGAGGTCTCCGTTTAGGTTTATATGAACCGTCAAAGTATGCTTCTGATTTGCTTTTCGGGTCTACCAATATCTTTGTTAAGATTGGAGCTGGAGCAATTTCTGGTGCAGTTGCAACCGCTCTAACCAATCCAGTTGAAGTTCTCAAGGTGATAGTTAGATTGTCTCTCATTACTTAACTTTTCAATTATAGTTAGATCTTAAAGTTATTTATTGTTGCCAGGTGCGATTACAAATGAATCCAAACTCAACCAAAGGACCAATCAAAGAAATGTCCAGAATTGTTTCTGAGGAGGGACTAAAAGCTCTTTGGAAGGGTGTTGGCCCTGCTATGGCCAGAGCAGGTGCTTTGACGGCATCTCAGCTGGCAACATATGATGAATCTAAGCGGGTCTATTTCTAAACATATTCTTTTCAATTTGAATATGCATGAAGTAATTTCTACGGTTTCTGATTCTTGAAACTGTACATATATGTTATATTTCTGCAAGTGTATTCATCCTTATGTCTTTTTTATTCTTAAGATTTTTCCCTTTTTGTATTTTGCAGGTTTTAGTTAAGTGGACACCCTTACAAGAAGGATTTCCTTTGCATCTCATGTATGAAACTATGAACTATTTGTACCAATAATCTGTTATCTATTTTACTTCCCCTTTCATTTGAGCCTTAAAATTCATTTATTTTATAACGGCATGCTCCCTAACGGAAAATGCGTGCTTTTAGCCTTTAGGTAATATACTATCACGTTAATATAAACAGCTATTAAATGGTTAACAGGACAAAAAATCTGGCATTAAACAAGAATTTGGAGCTTTGAGGAAAAGTAATGACAATCTGATCACCCAGAAACAAAAACAAAAGGAAATTATATGTTTCTGTTGGTAGAAGCCCAAAGGGTGACCATAAAATGGATATGATCCCAAACTCCTTGGTCCTTTTACTTGTTAAAATAACCATTCTATTTCTCCAAATACCCTGAAGGATGTCTAAAATTGAATTTGTGCCTAAAGGATCTGAATCTGGTCTGAAACTCAGTACATTTGTCCAAAATATCAAGAAAGTTTCCTCTTGAAGCTTAATGTTCTTGTGTCCAACAATAACTGGTCGAAGAAGGATTCTCCAGTGCATTTCAGGAACTATTAAAGAGACTTTTCAATATTTTCATACTAGCTTGTTTAGTTTACAATTGTAAATGATAGCTGTGTTTTTGGTTTTTACTTTTTAGATTGTCATCTCAACCCAATTCTACCAATTGGCAGATGTTTTATGTATTTTTGGTTCTACAGTGAGATATCATTTGAACTTTATTTATTTATTTTTCTGTAGGAAACCAAACTTTCATTTGGAGAAATGAAAGAATGTACAAGGGCATATATATATATATAAATAAATATAATAAGAACCCAACAAAAAAAAAAAGGAGACCTAGAAAAATTACAAAATGGGACTCCAATCCAAGAAGCCAAGATTATAGTTAAATGAGTTGATATTATTAACAAAATATTTTTTAGTTGCCTCAAATTCAACTGTTTAAATATTTGTTCATAGTTTACATCAATGGCTTAACATGTGTTGCACCCTTGTGAAGCTCAAGTACAGTAGCGGGTGTGGTGAGTACTCTCATGACAACGCCTATTGACATGATTAAAACACGCCTTATGTTACAACGTGAGTCTAAAAGAGCTGGAAGTTACAAGAACGGGCTACATTGTGCATATCAGGTATATGACCTGCCACATAACCTTTTTCCTTTGTCTTTTGTCTAAATGTATTCTTCATATGCAAATAGCATTGTACATATTGGATTTTCACACAATGTGATTCCTCATCCTTCCCCTTTTAAGTCCATGCATTTTTCTGCATTAATTAATGTTAACTTCGATGTGGGAGGTGGAAAATTTATGCAGTTCCTAGCAAACGAAAATTTCCCTTTTTTTTNGAATTGTTAAAGGTTAACAATTATGAACCGAATAAATGATGGCTATTAGGTTCAGTTCCAAGAGTTGGTTCTGCCTAATGGTTGAGAATGTCTCATCCTAGTGAAAAGGGCATCTGATCACCCCACCGGTGACGTTTGTCCTGCCTCACTGGGGTATCGTTGGAAAATAGAAGTCTTTCACTTAGGGTACTTGAAACTGTTTTGCAAAATTGATTGGTTAAATTGTGGTTTAGCAAAATCCGATAAAAGTTTTGTTCGTTTTTTAGCAACAATCTTTTGAAAATGGCCACAACCACTTTAGTTTTGCTAAGCGTCGAAAAATTAACTAGCGATAACTTTTCAACATGGAAACACATGATCACGACAATACTGATCATCGAGGATCTCATGTTTGCCATTACGAAGGTCTGTCCTTCTATTACAGCTCCCAATGCTGCTCGAAATGTTTGGGAGGCATACGAGCGATGGACACAGGTGAATGAAAAGGCCCGAACCTATATCTTGGCAAGTATTTCTGAAGTCTTGGCCAAGAAGCATGAGCCCATGGTCTCAATGCATGAGATCATGGAGTCTCTTCGGGGAATGTTTGGATAACCGTTTGAATAACTCGTGCACGAGGCTCTCAAGTATATATTCAACTCCAAAATGGAAGAAGACACCTCTGTTCGTGAACATATGCTTAACATGATGGTCTACTTCAATGTGGTAGAGTTGAATGGGTCTACCATCGATGATGGTAGCCAGGTTAGCATAATCTTACATTATTTGTCGGGGAGCTTCCTGCACTTTGTTAGTAATATGATTCTTAACAAAGTGAAATACAGCCTTACAACTCTCTTTAACGAGTTACAGACCTACCAATCTTTACTGAAAAGTAAGGAGAGGAAGAAGGGTGAGACAAATGTTGCTTCATCTTCCAGGACGTTCCATAGAGGTTCGACCTCATGAAAAAAGTATGCACATTCTACTTCTAACTTTACAAAGGGGAAAAAGAAGAAGGGTGGTAAGGGAAAAGGAAAGACGCCTACTAACCCGCCATTTGTCGCCCCAAGAAGGCATCCACCACCGATTGAAAAGGGGAAATGTTTCCATTTCAACCAGAATGGACACTGGAAGAGGAATTGTCCTCGCTGGCTGAAGGAAAGGAAGGTCGCCAAGGCTAATAAAGGTAAATATGATTTACTTGTACTTAAAACTTGTTTAGTGGAGAATAATGATTCTTCTTGGATAATTGATTCGGGCGCCACTAATCACGTTTGTTCTTCTTTTCAGGAGATTAGATCTTGGCCAGTGAGACGACGATGCGAGTAGGCACTAGACACGTCATCTCAACTGTGGTAGTGGGAGGGTTCCAGTTAGCTTTACATAATAGGTTTCTAATTTTGAATGATGTATATATTGTTCCTGAATTTAAGAGGAACCTTATTTTTGTAAAGTGCTTGCTACAATGTAAATACATTGTTTCTTTTAATGTGGATAAAGTGTTTATTCATAAAGATGGTGTTAATATTTGTATAGCATATTTGGAAAGTAACTTGTATGTGCTAAGGCCATTAGCCATTAGTTCCCTCCATACCACATAATTGCTTAAAACTGTCGTAACTCAAACTAAAGGTCGATGTATTTCTCCAAAAGAAAATACCCAACTTTGGCACCTTCGATTAGGATATATCAATCTCGATAGTATCGAGAGATTGGTGAAGAATGGACTTCTAAGTGAGTTAGAAGAAAATTCTTTACCGGTATGTGAATCTTGCCTTGAGGGTAAGATGACTAAACGACATATTATTGGAAAAGGTTATCGAGCCAAAGAGCCTCTTGAGTTAGTACATTCTGACCTTTGTGGTCCTATGAATGTACGAACCCGGGGGTGACTATGAGTATTTTATCAGTTTTACTGATGATTACTCTAGGTATGGGTATGTTTATCTTTTGTAACGGAAGTCTGAATCCTTTGAAAAGTTTAAAGAGTTTAAGGCTGAAGTTGAAAATGCATTGGATAGACGAATTAAAACACTTCGATCGAATCGAGGTAGAGAGTTTTTGGACTCGGTATTCTAGGACTATTTGATAGAACATGGAATCGTTTCCCAACTCTCAGCGTTGGGTACACCTCAACAAAATGGTGTAGCAGAAAGTAGAAAATAGAACCTTGTTGAACATGGTTCGTTCGATGATGAGTTATGCTTCCTTATCGGACTCGTTTTGAGATTTCGCAGTGGAGACTGCAGTATATATACTCAACTGTGTTCCCTCATAGTATGTTGCGAGACATCTCTAGAGTTGTGGAACGGACGTAAAGCTAGTTTACGTCACTTTCACATTTGGGGTTGCTCTGCACACTTCCTTGAGGCAAATTCCAAGAAATTGGAACCATGGTCGAGGTTATACTTCGTTGTAGGCTACCTCAAAAGTACACGAGGGGGTTATTTTTATGATCTGTCGAAAAATAGGGTGTTTGTTTCTACGAATGCTACTTTCCTAGAGGAGAATCATATAAGGGAGCACAGTTCACATAGTAAAGTCGTGTTGCGTAAGCTTTCCAATGAAACTACTGAGACTTTAATAAGAGTTGTTGAAGAGCCCGCTTCATCAGCAAGAGTTGTTGGTGGTAGTTCATCTTGTAGGTCATTTCCACCTCAAGAGTTAAGGGAACCTCGACGCAGTGGGAGGATTGCAAACCTGCCCGTTCGCTATTTGGGTTTCACGAAAATCCTTGCTATAGTAGCAGATGACGACATTGAGGATTCGTTGTCTTATCAGAAGGAAATGGAGGATGTAGACCGAGATGAATGGGTCAAGGCCATGGATCTCAAGATAGAGTCGATGTACTTCAACTCAGTATGGGATATTGTAGATCAGCCTGATGGGGT
>NC_052357.1:22181127-22218946 GCF_009727055.1 Benincasa hispida
TGGATAGAAATTGCCATGAACTTAGGTGAAATAAAAATTTGACTAGAAAAGTAGATTCTATTAAGATACATATCTTGGTTTCTGTCATCTTAAAATGAACTTCTTACAGAAATACTTGGTTAAGATATTTAATTTTCAGAAATAGACAACCTTCATGCTGCTAGATAGTTGCGTTTAAGATTCTTTTTTTAAAAAAAAGGAATTTTCGTTTGCTAGGAACTGCATAAATTTTCCACTCCCACATCGAAGTTAACATTAATTAATGCAGAATGCATGGACTTAAAGGGGAGGATGAGGAATCACATTGTGTGAAAATCCAATATGTACAATGCTATTTGATATGAGAATACATTTAGACAAAGACAAAGGAAAAGGTTATGTGGCAGGTCATATACCTGATATGCACAATGTAGCCCGTTCTTGTAACTTCCAGCTCTTTTAGACTCACGTTGTAACATAAGTGTGTTTTAATCATGTCAATAGGCGTGTCTAGAGAGTACTCACCACACCCGCTACTGTACTTGAGCTTCACAAGGGTGCAACACATGTTAAGCCATTATGTAAACTATGAACAAATATTTAAACAGTTGAATTGAGGCAACTAAAAAATATTTTGTTAATAATATCAACTCATTTAACTATAATCTTGGCTTCTTGGATTGGAGTCCATTTTGTAATTTTTCTAGGTCTCCTTTTTTTTTGTTGGGTTCTTATTATATATTTATATATATTATATGCCCTTGTACATTCTTTCATTTCTCCAAATGAAAGTTTGGTTTCCTAAGAAAAATAAATAAATAAGTTCAAATGATATCTCACTGTAGAACCAAAATACATAAACATCTGCCAATTGGTAGAATTGGGTTGAGATGACAATCTAAAAAGTAAAAACCAAAAACACAGCTATCATTTACAATTGTAAACTAAACAAGCTAGTATGAAAATATTGAAAAGTCTCCTTTAATAGTTCCTGAAATGCACTGGAGAATCCTTCTTCGACCAGTTATTGTTGGACACAAGAACATTAAGCTTCAAGAGGAAACTTTCTTGTATTTTGGACAAATGTACTGAGTTTCAGACCAGATTCAGATCCTTTAGGCACAATTCAATTTTAACATCCTTCAGGGTATTTGGAGAAAATAGAATGGTTATTTTAACAAGTAAAAGGACCAAGGAGTTTGGGATATATCCATTTTATGGTCATCCTTTGGCTTCTACCAAAGAAACATATAATTTCCTTTTGTTTTTTCTGGGTGATCAGAAAAAAAAAAAAGGTTCATGGCATATTCCGAGTGTTACATCAATGATGAATGAAGACTAATATTATCTCAACTTTCCTACTATCTAAACCCTCTGCTTCTTTACTTCAATTCACTGTTTCATTCAATTGGTTATATTCATTTATCTTTAGTGTCTTGCACACTCGTAGATGATAATCATCCAGTGATAAGATTCAACCATATTGACTTTTACTTTGCTTACACCTATAGCTTGATCTTGAATAAAAATAAAAAATAAAACATTGTAATTTGTACTCGGTTGAAAAGTAATTTTACTTGCATGTCTATGTATAATATTTTAATTTATTGCTCAAGTATAGTGGCAACAAGATACCCATGCCAAAGAAAAACCGATACCATTTCCTCCATCTCCTTTTCAACTTTGATTGTTATTCTAGTTGCCTTTCCGTGTCTTTGATTATTTGAATCGATCTCTAACCTGGTGGTGAGCAACTGATCTTTATAGGCAGGTTGGTTTAATAGGGAAGCCTTCATTACTGGGAGTGTTTGATCCTCCTTAGTCCTGCTTTCATTACTCTTAGTTTTCTCGTTCTTGCTAATAAAAAAACTACAATGGTCCATAATTTACTGCCCATGTCTCACAACATCAGTAGGCCTCAGAAAGCATGCTCATTCTATCCATTTTGAGGGCCCTTCTTTAAGTGGCTGGGGGTTCACTCGTGATCTTCACTGTGATTCTCAGTTCCCTTAGGGAGCTGTGTTTTCTTTTCCATTTTCATATTATTTTTAGCAATGGCGTGTAGAATGGCTTAACATTTTGCTCGTCCCCTCTCAGTCTCATCATGGACTTGTGGAATTAATTTCAGGTTATGCTAACTGAAGGGCCTTTGGCACTTTACAAGGGGTGAGTATGTTGTGCTTTTCCAATCGCTCATTTCAATAGCTCAAAAAAGTTTGTAAATGTATATATGCTCCTTTTTAGAAACAGTACAGACATATAATAAAGTTCTTTTAATTTTTTTAATAGCTACATTACTGTTTCGACCTATGCAAAGAAACATGCATTTTTATGAGCTTTAAAAGTGCTTTGTGGAAGAACAGGTTGCTGACTCAGAATATTTGCAGGGGCCTAGCCATTTTTGCAAGATTGGGTCCACAAACCACAATCACATTCATAGTCTGTGAGAAGTTACGCCAGCTTGCAGGATTAAATGCAATCTAGACGTAAATCCAACCCATACAGTCCCAAGTGAGGAACATTTAATCTCCTCTTCACCCCCTCCAACCAAAAAGAAAAAAGAAAAAAAAAAAATGATAAAAGACATCTCCTTTTCATTGAATTGCTGATGAACCCCTCATATTATTTCTATTTACTCAATTGTTTACCCCCCGTTGAGAAGTCCATTTCCACCCTATTTCTTTCTCAACCGGGATCTTAGGTGCCCGGTCACCCCATCGATCATTGGGGAGGCTCCTATGAGCTTCAAAGAGACAATAAGAATCTTAAATTACGAAGTTTTTCATCTAGAGGTTAAACTTGAAGTCTAGGCCAACTCGATGAGGTTTCCACATGCACGTATTATTATATGGACCATTTTTCCCAATTGAATTCCATATTGTTTGTATTCTTAGGATTATTGTATCCCTTGGAAAGGGTCAAAACTTAATTCTTTATTAGACCATGGTTGATTTGGTCTGCTTTTTTTTTTAGTGTATATCAAGTTTCCTTTCCTCTATTATAATTTTTGGGTTTGATGGTCTGAAAACCGTCATAGTTGACCAATCTCAGGCTGANTACTTCAACTCAGTATGGGATATTGTAGATCAGCCTGATGGGGTTAGACCTATAGGTTGTAAATGGATCTATAAGCGCAAACGGGGTGCTAATGGGAAGTTACAAACCTTAAAGGCTCGACTTGTGACAAAGGGTTATACCTAGGTAGAGGGAGTCGACTATGAGGAAACTTTCTCGCTTGTTGCCATGTTAAAGTCGATCCGCATCCTCCTGTCCATTACAACTTATTATAATTATCAGATTTGACAAATGGACGTCATGACGACCTTTTTGAATGACAATCTTGAGGAAACCATTTACATGGTGCAACCTGAGGGATTCATAGCCCAAGGTCAAGAGAAAAAGGTTTGCAAACTGAATCAGTCCATTTATGGGCTGAAACAGACGTCTCGATCTTGGAACATACGGTTTGATACTATGATCAAGTCGTATGGGTTTGACCAGAACGTTGATAAACCTTGTCTTTACAAGAAGATCATCAACGCTTCAGTAGTCTTCTTAGTGTTGTATGTGGACGATATACTACTCATTGGGAGTGATGTAGGTCTACTGACTGCAGTTAAAAACTGGCTAGCGAACCAATTCCAAATGAAAGATTTGGGAGAGACTCAGTTTGTTCTGGGTATACAGATCTTTTGGGATCGTAAGAACAAAGTCCTAGCACTATCTCAGGCATTGTACATTGACAAGATGTTGCTCAAGTACTCGATGCAGGACTCCAAGAGGGGCCTACTGCCGTTTAGGCATAGAGTCACTTTGTCTAAGGACATGTGTCCTAAGACGCCTCAAGAGGTTGAGGAGATGAGACGGGTCCCATATGCGTTTGTCGTTGGCAGTTTGATGTACGCGATACTCTGTACTCGTCCAGACATCTGTACGTTGTAGGCATAGTTAATAGGTATTAATCTAACCCAGGCCAGGGTCACTGGACCACAGTGAAGAACATCCTCAAGTATTTTCGGATAACGAGGGACTACATGTTCGTGTATGGATATATAGATTTGATCCTTACTGGATACACATATTTTGACTTTTAGACTAATAGGGACTCTCGCAAGTCCACTTCAAGGTCAGTCTTTACTCTTAATGGAGGAGCTGTAGTGTGGTGAAGCACTAAGTAGGGGTGCATCGCCGACTCCACTATGGAGGCGGAGTACGTAGTGGCTTGCGAAGCTGCTAAGGAGGCCGTCTGGCCCAGGAAGTTCTTGATAGAATTGGAAGNTTTTTTTTTTTTTTTTTTAGTGTATATCAAGTTTCCTTTCCTCTATTATAATTTTTGGGTTTGATGGTCTGAAAACCGTCATAGTTGACCAATCTCAGGCTGAATTGGAACACCTCAAAGGCTTAGACTTAGTTGCTTTGAAGCATATTGAACTGGCAATCCTTCCTTCATTTACAATTTAGGTACAAGGACAACCAACCAAGTTGTGTTTAATTGACTTCAAAGGAAGTTGGCTGGTTTGGAGTTGGACTACAGCTATCATGACAGGTACTTTTTTGTTATCCATTTCAACTTTTCTCAATATTTCTCCCAAATTTTATGGAGAATTTTAATTTCCCTTTCCCTCTTTTATCTCAATTAATGTCCCGTTCGATAGCCATTTAGGGAGTGTATGGATCTCCAATTTACCTTAGATGGAGTGAGTTATTAGAGTCCATCCAATACTCGAGCTTCTCATTATAATAGTTGAAATCCTCAATTATTATAATTCACACTTAGCTATTGGAAAACTACTTGAAAATCTTCATTGCTATTTTATAACCATTCTCTATCATCATTTATAACTCAGAATGAAATAATATGCACCCCAAACACATACTAATATAACTCACCAATGATAATAATTATTGACTATAATAATTGATTTAGCACCACAAACTTCTTATTATTATTTTTAATTAAACTTATAAACACTATCATTTATAAGTTCTTTTTGTCTCTCAGTGTTTTTAAAAACTAAACAAAATTTTGAAGATTAAAAAAAAATAAAGAAGTGAATTTAAAATATTATTTTATTTTTAGAATTTGACTAAAAATTAAAGTGTTTCTTTTTAAACACGAAACAAATATAAATTTTAAAAATGATGAGAAACAAAATTGTTATTAAATAAGGTCAACTGGTTGGTTATTAAAAAAAAAAAAAATTAAAAAAGTGAAAATATAGATTTTACCCGATATTGGACCAATTATTCTGATTATTATTGTTATTATTTAGTACTATTGGACAAATTATTTAACTTTAATGAATCAAGTTTAACCATACTCTAAAGTTTGATTTCGTGAAATGAGTGTCGCAATTAATGTCTCCATAAAGTTAAATTTGAAATTTGAAATTTGAAATATTCAACTATTAATACACCCTTATTCATGTCGCCAACATAGCTAAATTCAATCATGAAAATTGTTGAACTTAACTTTAAAATGGAGCATACAAAAATTTTCAAATGTAGGTGCAAAATGTCTAAATCCAACTGGTTAAACGTATTTAATATAATTGGAAGTACATGTAGTTGCATATTATTTTAAGTTTGAATGATTTCAAGTATGTTCGATAGTGATTTTTAACCCTCATTAAAATTATTTTCAAGCATTTCTTTAGTAAAAAATCTTAAAAAAAAAAGAAAAAAGAGAGAAAAAAGAAAGAAAGAAAGAAGTCGACAAATTTCATATTACTCACGCCACATTAATTCGTGCATAATTTGAATGGATGAAACCAAATGTTTGAAAATAAAATTGACTCAATAAATAGTACAAACTTGAACTTCTATATTTTTGTTAAAATAAATTGTTTATTTCTTTCTTGTGAGTATTTTTTTTATCCTTTTTATTTTTTCTTCTTAATTTAAGATGATAATATTATAATAACAAAGGATGAAGTTGAGATGAAAAATTGTGAACTCTTGATTGTCCGGGTTCTGTTTGATAACTATTTCGTTTTTCATTTTTCATTTTTTGTTTTTGAAAATCAAGTTTGTAGACACTACTTCCATCTCCAATTTTCTTTTTTTATTATCTAACTTTTACCAATGGTTTAAAAAGTTAAGCCAAAATTTGAAAATTAAAAAAAAAGTAACTTTTAAAAACTTGTTTTTGTTTTTGAAATCTGGCTAAGAGTTCAACTAATATACATAAGAAAGATGCAAATTATATTAAGAAATGAGGAGGAAATAAGCTTAATTTTAAAAAACAAAAACTTAAAACGAAATGGTTGTCAAATTAGGCTTTAGTATTTTTCGCTTTTGGAAGTAATTTAATTTTATTGTTATTTTTAAATACTTTCTAAATCCTAATCATATTCAAGAATTTGAACCATTCTTATACTTATGAAACTGTGCTACAATGTTTGTTTTAAAAAAAAGGGAAAAAAAAAACTGCAATAAAGATTATATAATTGGAAAAGTATATATTTGAAGATAGTCGATGTTAAAAAGTGCAAAATAAATAGAAAGTTTTTTTTTTAATTATTTATTATTATTATTATTATTTTTTAATGGCCTATTTTCCATTCGTTATGACTTGTGAGTGATTCCGTTTCCATTTTCTTGAAGCGTCTGAGATTTTCATATCTCTATAGGTTCAACATCCACAAAACATAGATGGACATTTCGCTTATATCATAGAAAATTATTTATTATTATTATTATTTTTTTAATGGCCTATTTTCCATTCGTTATGACTTGTGAGTGATTCCGTTTCCATTTTCTCGAAGCGTCTGAGATTTTCATATCTCTATAGGTTCAACATCCACAAAACATAGATGGACATTTCGCTTATATCATAGAAATATTGATTATATATAAAAGCGTGGTATTTTAAGAATTTTCTTCGTGATTGTTCATACATATTATATGTTAGTTGAGTTATATTTACTTTGACTAGAGTTGATAAGATATAACTAAAATATAAATAAAATATCACTAATAGGGACTTAATATTTATAATAAAAACTTAAACTCATTTGAAAAGGCTAGGCGACTTAATTATTAATTAAGTATTTTTTATGATTTTTTTTTATATTTATAGTTTTTCGGAAAATAGGCTTTATAGTAAATTGAACTGTGCGTGATGTTGGATCAAAGAGCATAATCGACATCAAGCAAGAACATAAATGACAAAGCCAATAAGACAACAAGATTCGAGCAGAAAGTGGCACTCTAGGACCGAGTTTAGAAAAGAAGGTTGACTTAGACCTTGACCCAAGCTAATGTATGGGTCATGCCTCACACATACTCAAGCCTAAACGATCACCCAAGGCTAAAATGGGCCTAAGGGAAAGTGCTTGGCTTTAGCCTTGGTCGAGGCCAACCGTTGCAAATTATCAAACAGGACACGCCCCTCGCATGCTCTAATGTAATGAGTTAAAGGATAACCCTAATGCAACTTTGAAACCTTATCGAGAAAGACTTAGGTCAACTACTCCTATAAATACATCAAGATAGCTTTAATGAAAGGTAAGTTCATTATGATACTCGGTATGCATATCTTTTTATTTTGTAGATCACATTCTCTAAAATTTTTATAATTTTATTTTCTTTAGTAGAACAATTGGGGGTTTGGGGATTCAAACTACAGTCCTCGTGGTTATTAGCACACTCAAGCCAATTAAACTATGCCCCTTTTGACGACATCAATTTTTTTTTTTTTTTTTTAAATTGTAAAATACTGCTATATGTATGCATGTAAGTTAATTTTTAAATGATAATGTACGAATTAGGCTTTCTACCTATAATTACAATGAGAATCACAATGAAATCGAGTCAGATTGAGAAAATGATGATTGCATAAGTTTTTTCTCAAAGGATATAATGTTTTTTTTTTTTTAAAAAAAAGTTTCATATAAATGAAAAAAAAAATATATATTTTTGAAATGGCAAATATATAAACATAAACTAATCAGAGTCCAAACCACAACCATCCTCAACAATAGCAGAGGAGAACCAAATAGACAAGACGGCGCGCCACACCATTCAACGGTCTAGAGCACCAAGATAGGGACGAAACGCGAGCAACCAAAGCCAAAGAGAGAACCTCTTCAACCAACCAACTGAATTTTGATAAGTCACTCCTCAACGACATAACACCATTCACAAACTTAGAACAATCAGTCTCGATCAATAAGGGGAGAAAAAAAGACGGACTCGCTTAGTCAATGAGGGCAGACAACCTTTTAATCACAACGAGGGCCTCCAATGATTTCATAGGCGAAAAAACTGTAATCCTCTCGCAACCTGCAAGAATCGGAGACCTCAAAAAGTCACGGACAATCTAGCCAAAGCCTCCTATGTTTGACTGATTACACCAAGATGCATTAACGTTGAGCTTCCGAAAGCCAATCTTCGATAGAGACCATATCGCCTAACTTTGCAGACTCTCCAACCTACGAGGAACCAACTCCCCACCCAAGCTAGCTCTGAACTCCTCGGCATGAAGGTAGATTCTGCGAATGAGACCAACGCTATTTGGACTCGAACCTGATGAATTGATAAAGTTGTGATGATTCCATACGTCTCAATTCCACACGTCTCACATCAGAATGGCAACAACTTCCTGGTCCAAATCTTGAAGGAAATTTGAAAGTCCATCCCAGAAATCGAGCACACTCTAGCTTTCCTTGTAAGAATCCAGAAAAACATTAATCTTAGGAAGCATAGTAAGCTAAATACCTGTAGTGAATTTACATCCCCAAAAGACATGCTCAGTTGACTCAACGAATCTCTTCCAAAACAAACAAAGGGGATTGGTGTTGACTCTCTTAGAGATGATATTATTGAAGGTGGGGAGGATATCGTTAAGGATTTTCCAAAGGTAATTTTCACCCTAGGGATCACATTGAGCTTCCAAATCGTCTTCCAAAAAGGCTTGAATTTGAGGAGATCAAAGCTCAAAGCTCCCAAAGCATGGTCCAAGTTTACAACAAGCTTATAAACGCTCCTAATCGAGAAGACCCCTTTAGAGTCCATTCCCCAAATAATCTCGTCCACCCCCCGTCGTCTCTGAGAGGAATACTCTGTTGGGTTGTATGTCCTAAAACTCACAGTTTGTAAAATTAAACATATTCTATTATCAATAAAGATGTTATTCAACATTACTTCAATAAAGTTGTTATTGAATCTATAAATTGCACTTATAAAGTCTAAATCCAATAAACTAAGATCCATGATTATTATATAAATATTTGAACTTTATATGGAGACATAAAAGTGGATCAGGTTCGAGTGACTAGTCAAAATGATCAATAGTATACAAATAAGATTGGGTGCCTTATTCTGGTAACACTATCGGATGCGTCTCACTCTGTAGTTGTTACAAGTTGTTGTAAAAGTGCTACAAACGAAGTGATCCTGATTCGTTCATGTATTGACATGAGAAGTGGGGGCGTCCTATGCAATGAGTTTGTGTAAGATCTGACCAAGAAATAAGTCACTCTTACTTTATAACGTTGTTTACTGTTTAAGACTGACTATTTCGCTTAGATGACCTAGGTAACTTGATCTTAATCCTGAACTAACTATGAACTCCTGTTTATTCGGTATTATCCTTAGTTTTGCATAGGTGAAGGTTGGCTTAACAGCACCGACTCAATAAGCCTCCCATTTCAAGGGTAAGACCGGGTAGATAGCTGGGACATAGGGTACAATAAGGAATTCACGCCTACTCGATTTTGGGATAGGAGAAAGGTTGTTCTCTTAAGTACTGAATCCAAGTCTTGAATAAGGGGTCCCATCCTCTCATTGGCCTGAGAGGGATCCGGTTTAGTGATTGGATCACAAACCAATTGTTCATTTGAGAATCAGTGGAACTTAAGGAGTAAGATGTAATATCGGGGGTAAAACAACATATTGACCCAGCAGTTATTACGAACAACCTGTGAAAGGTCAACTTACTGATTATGGTTAAATCAAGTGGGCACGAATATATCTACGATGAGGAGAGTGAAACTATCGAGCTATAGTGGTGTGACTTGAATGTTAACGAATACTGATTAATTTGGTCTAAAGAGTTTTAGCCAATTAATCTTAAATCGTTGGAGCTTATGATTTACAGGTCCATAAGGTCCCTCTACTAGCTCGTAAAACATGAACGCCTTGAATTAATAAATTGAGTGAATTTGGAATGATATCAATTTGAATTGTTCAAATTGAAATTTGGGTTTGAATTTGAATAATTTAAATTCAAATTAGTGTTTATATAATTATATTCGATATAGTTAATTAATGTTTAATATATCGAAATTAAACAAAATTGGAGATTTTATAATATTTAAATATTGATTTAAATATTAATTACATAAATAGGATTCATGTTTAAAATTAGGTGTGTGATCAATTTAATATTTTGATATTAAATTGTTAATTAATTAATTAAAAATCAAATTAAATTTTAATTTCAATTCAATTTGAGAAATTGAATTTTGATGTTTTAAATTTAATTAATTATGAATTAATTAAATTAGAATTTAGTTAATTTTTGAATTAATTAAAATTTGAATTTAAATATACAAAAATTTGAAATTAGATTTGAGTGGGATCTTCCTACATTTTCACAAAATTGAGGTGTTGCTCCCATATACACACACAAATCCCATTTTTATACATACAATTGAGGTGGCCTTGAGATGTCTCCTTCAGTGCCTGCATGAAAAGAGTGGATAAAAACACTCCAATTTGTCTGAGGAAAGAGAGACTTGCTGCTGGAAAAAGGTTTTCTACAGAAAACTTGTTCATCATTTAAAACCCATTTTTTCTTCACAAATTCACTCCAATCTGAGTTTCACTATTCAAATTCAAGGCTAAGAATAGTAGAGAAGATCTCTTGATGGTTCACTATTGAATTGGAGCTAGAATCACATGAATAGCAACTTGGAATTGGGAGAATTAATCAAAGGTATGTAGTTTTAGAACCCTCTTTTGAAGTTTCTGTTTAAGCATGCTTTTAGAACTCAAACTAAATGTATTAGAGTGCTTATTGATTCTATTTGCTTCCCATTGCATGCTAGTAATACCAACATACTCAAGGTCACCATGGATCGTTGTGTAAGAAAGTTATAATCAGATTGACATTCCACGAACTGTTCTCCTCGATGAGAACCTCAAACTCTTTTTATCCCCAAGGTTTTGTTTAAACATATTGGGATACTAGAGCCCTCCTTAGCTAACCAAGGGTCTTTGGATATAAATGCTCGCTCCAACTACTAATTTTCCATTAATAACCTTTGAGAAAAGTCTCTTCCTAAATAATGCTCCTCCAAGTTAAGATGGTTATATCCAAGCGGCGAATGGAGGAAGTACCCATCTTTAAAGTATCTCCCCTTAAAAAACACGACGGAGGGATTTCTCACAATTCTTCAACATTGTTAGGCCAACATAGCCTGATTGAACTTCTGTATGTCGTAGAAACCAAGGTCTCCTATATCCTTACTGACTCACAACTTCTTCCATTTTATCTAATGATTTTGTGCTTTTTCACCATAGGAACCCCACTAGAATCTTGTGCATGCCCTATCAATATCCTCACATAAACCTTTTAGGGGCTGTTTAGGGTGCTGAGTTGAGATACGATGTCTGAAGTTCTGTCTGTGAAGTTCATATGTCTATGTTTGGAGTACAAAGTTATTTTGGTATGAGTTTCATATGTCTGTGTTTGGAGTGCAGAGTTGAGTTCATATGTCTAGAGTATCTGGTGCATTTTTTCAAAAACTCTAAATAATCTGCTTTTATGATTACTATTTTTGTTTTGAAGCATTTCTATTCGATAATTCTGCCCATCTTTGTTTGAATAAAATATGAAGGAAGATTTTTCATTTAATTTAAAGCTTCTTTCTTTATTTCTTTCTTTTTGGGTAGAATATAGACCTATTACCGCTAACGTTTTCTTGCAGAAATATGGTTAAATAAAAATGAAGAACTGATAAGACAAAATAAAAAATTATTTGAATTTCTAATTTTTCGTCCATGAATTTCATTTATCATATTCTTTTTTCTTTCTCTCTTCATGTTGGTTTAGTCTTGTATTTTTACTCTGTCATGAAATTTTTTTAATTTTGAATCTTCCTCATTCATCTTATCTTCTCTGTTCACTGATCATAGTATAATTCTTACACATTTATTTAAAAAAATCCACTTTTACATTCTCTCCACATGTTAGAGATTCATCATAGAACAAAGATCTTCCTTTTCCGACTAAATTCTTGTTGAGAAAATGTTTTATTTTAAAAAAAATCTTCATTTTTATGGTTTTTTGTATAATGGTTACATATTTTTTCAATTTATAATATACTTTTCGTCTTAAATTGAAGGAAATCGAACATATGAGGCATTTCATGAGAGCGGAATGATCGTTCCAATTCCATTCAAAATTGAACAATAACAATTAGCAAGATCACGAAAAAAAACTTACAGGTCATTCAATATCGAAATTACATACATGGCTAACAATGAGATCAAAGGAAAGAATTATACATCCTTTGAAGACTCTGCTTCAACTCCCTCGATCACGAATGCTCGTTCAGTCTCCAAGACAGCAAAATACACGAACACTCGACACTACGAACCACAACACAGCACGATCAACAACAACCATGAACTCCAGCGATCTCCAAGATCACAAACGCCAACGAATGAGCCTCTAAAATCTCGAACTCAAATTCGATTTGAGTGGAAGACACACCACAATGAACTACCCTTGGTATTCTCGATGTGGAGAATCCCAAAGTGTGAGCTCTGTGTGGACTTGGCTAGAGGAAAAGACTAGAGGACATAACAATCGTGTAGACAATTGGAATAAAGTGGGAGATGAGGAAGGGTCTATCGTATAAGAGCGAATGCTCAATCGTTTAGAAGACAGGAATCCTATCGTGTGAGAATATGCCTGCTATCGTTTAGCTTTATGACATAGCTGAGTGAATTATCATGTAATATCACTTCCACGATTGTTTAGTCTCTCTTTCAGCTATCATTTAGTGAAAAACATTCTACTTTGACAGCAATCCTTTGAGTTCCTTTCCAAGAATAGGCAACTCTATTAATAAAAATTAGGAAAAAAATATTTTTCCTTTTATCTCAGTGGTTACTATAAACCACCAATAACTCGCCACTCAAATTGGTTATTAGAGAAAAAGAAGATAATTATCTAATAATTAAATATTATTTATAAATATATATGATACAATGTACCATATTATATTTATACCTATATTTTAAATATTTCATCTCACGAAACAATTAAACCATGACTCTTTTTCTATTTTGTGTACTTAATGTAAATCTCATTTACATTAATCTCAACTTGATGTATCTCATACATTCACACCCGAACCATATCATATATAATGCAAATTCCTCTTGTCAATTTAAACATTCAAAATCAATACTCGAGAACAGATTCTCAAACTGAATCCATTGGAGCTAACAAGGGGACCCACGACCTATAGACCTGTAGCTTGAAGCTCCAACGGTATGTGAATAACTGACTAAATTCCTTAGTCATGGGATCCATCATCCGTTAACTGGTCGAGCACTTATTAAAATTGATAGCTTGCACTCCCTCACTACAGATATATTTTGTGTCCAATATCAACCAATCAACAACTGATAATCCTTCATCGAAGATCGCGTTTTGTAAGCACAGGTTGGGGCCAATAACCATTATGCCCTAGTTGTTACATCTAACTTCCTTAAGTACGCACTGATCCTCTAATGAACAATAAGTCATAATTCCTACTATGACTGGAAAGTCCTCATCTTTAAAGAGAAGTGGGGCCACTATGGTTCAAGACGCAGAATAGCCAACCGCTTAGAAGGGAGCAATTCTAATCTACTTACCTTCTTTGGAAAAGAAGTGAATTTCATCTTGTGTAATCGAAGTTCCCAGTCTCCCAAATAAGACAAACCCCAAAAAGAGTAGGCATATTGATGTTGACAATTTTGGCCAACTCAACCCATACTCATCAAAGGAGCACCGCTCAAAAGAAGAGTTTACTAACACTTAGGATTAAGGTCATGTCATATATGGGTCATTTAGGTTGAGATGTAAGTTTCAAGTATCAATGGCTAAAGAGACTATTCATCTTGTGGTCCGGTCTTATAACAAATCTTTGTATAAGATACCTCCTGTTGTATGTCTCCACATTGAATGGTCAGGGATCTACCATTTATAGTCAGTTCACAACACTTGCAAACCTCTACAAAGTGGTCATAATTCGTAGTGTCCACTAGGATCAGGTATCACTTCTTTAATCCTTATAACTATAAAGAAGCTTTTTTAGGTTATCACTCAAGGCATGATCCCAGTTTTGTATATCTACATATAATATGTACGCTTAAAGTTTACAATACAATAACAATGGAGCGCTTTGATTTAAATGGATATGAGTAAAGTTTCAAATAAAATAAGAACTCTTATTTATATTCCAATAATAATATGCACAATTTACAAACTATGAAAAACTCCAGGGAAGATAAAGTAGTTGCAACAAGTGATCAGAAATCCCAGCATCGCCAAACAAATAAATATGATGCTTGTAAACTTTACTGATTTGATAGTGTGATAACTTAATTCAAAATGATACTGTTGGCTAGAACGTTGATCGTACTTTAAAATTCTCGCAGTTGCGATTGTCCATATAGGTTGTTATAACATATTCTATTTATCAAATAAAAAATGTGGTTGATTTTTTATTTAATAATTTTATAATCGCTAATTGCATATTAGCATTTCCTTCTATGAAAATCCCAAGTAAACGAATCGCATGACTAATAGTATGAATACTTTTACTTTACTGTGGCAAACATAAAAATGGATAAAGTTTTAGTATGTAGCCACAATGGTCTATAAGTGAATAAGTCTAGTTGGGAGCGGACTGCTTATGAGGTGATTATACCAACCACGTGTACAATGAAAGTTGTGGGAGAAAAATTTTTGGGTACCGTCCAACGACGTCGTTATGAGAGGAGTCTAAGGTGGGGCGTTAGCGACCGAGGGGAGAAGTAGTGCGTATCCCGTGCGATCAACTTATTAAGGCGATAGCTGGCCGATTTTGTAACTGATACAAATGATGGTGATCCGAAATCAATTCATGTAAAGACATGTGAGTGGGGACATCCTATGCAATGAGTTTGCATAAGACCGACCTCGAAATAGTCACTTTTCTTTATAACAACCAAATCTTACTGCTATAAAACTGACTATCTCAAACTCAATGAGACCTAGGTACTCGACTTTAATCCAGGCTAACTATGAATCGCTGTTTTATTCGGAGATATCTTTTAATTTGTGCATAGATGAGAGTAGTCAACAACACTTGCGTGCATAAGCACTCTTGTTTTGGGGATAAGAACTGATAATAGATGGGGACATACAGGAGGCTTGTGTAAATAGATTCACTCGTACCTATTTTAGCGTTAGCAGATGGTTGTTCCTCTTAAATGCTGATGCCTTGTCCTTGACAAAACGAGCCCACCCTCTCATGGAAAGAGAGGATTATGATTAAAGTTGGACTATGAATCAATTGTTCATGGAGGATCAGTGGAGCTTAAGGAGCAAGATGTATTTACAGGGTAATGTAACCTTTGACGCCAGTTGTATATACGAACAGACCTGTGAAGGATTGACTTACTGATTATGGTTAAATGGATAGAAAATATACTATATAATGAGGAGAGTGCAAACTATCAAGTATAGTGAAATGTCTTGTGTTAACAAATAGTAATTAATTTGGTTTAAAGAGTTTAACAACAATTAATTACAAAGTCGTTGAGCTCATGACTGTAGGTTGTGGTCCATAAGGTCCCTCACTAACTAGCTCGTAATTTGATTAGTAAATTGAGTAATACTTGATAAGATTTGGAAAATTAGGGTTTAGAATTTGAAATTTCAAATTCAATTAGGTTACTATTAATTGTATTCGATATAAACACTGAAATGTTTATTTATCGAAATTAAACGAAATTGGAGAAACATTAATGTTTAAAATATGATTTAAATATTAATTTCATCTATGATGGAATTGTTTTTTTTCTTATTAATTTAATATTAATAAAAATAATAAAAGTTATTAATTACTTTTGATTAAAATATATATATAATTATTAATTATATATATATATATAGTAACTAATAATACACAAATAAAATAGTTTTATTTGGAAATTAGTTTTAGAAGACAATTATGAAAAAAAAAAAAAACCAATTTTGATAAAATTCAAAACACAGATTTCCAAAAGTTGGAAATCTCCACTATGGGTGCAAGACACCTTATTCACTCAATTCCATTTTCTCCATGAACTAGGAGCTGACCTTCATACAAACTTTGAATTTGCATGGATGAAAGCTCTATAAATTGAAGGCTAAGTTGAAATAATTGATTGATGCTTACAAGAACTTCTTGAAGAATTCTGCAGAAATCAATAACCCTCTAAACCTCTTCATATTCTTCTATATTTATCCAACTCAATTTAGTGGCTTCCACCACACAATCCTTGCAAGAGAATAGTATAGAGAAGATCTTTGTGGTGGTCTACTTGAAGATTGAAGCTATTTCAATATGAACCCAGCTGGTATTGAAGAGGATTCTTCAAAGTGATTATGTTCAGCAAACCCTCTTCTATAATAAGTACTTTGAAGCATGTTTTAAACCAAATTAAGCTATAATTAGAGTGCTTATTGATTCTGATTTTCTCCGATGCATGTTAATATACTCTACAATAAAGAAATATTTACAAAGTTTTTTACGTAGAAATATTGCACTTAATGTAGACAAAATGCTAATATTTATTATAATCAACTGTTGGAGTTGATACTCTAAAGTCTCGTGTCCTGTAGTTTGTAAACAGTTTTACGAATGCTTATGATATATAATATATGATATTTACTTCACTTCTTGATTTTACTCACTCTTGGATGTTTTATTTACTTTACCACAAACCAATAAACTAAAATCAACTGGTTGTCTTTATATAACTTAGACATGTATTGGTGACATAATAAGTGGATCATGTCTTAAGTGATAACCAAAATGGTCTGTAGTATATAGATATTAGAAGGAAAACTTTATCCTGGTAATGCTACGGATGCGGCCTGCTTTGTGAATGGTTACAAGTGTTGTGACTTGTCACAGATGGTCTGATCCTGATCATTCATGTAAGGACGTCGAGCGGGGGCGTCATATACAAAGAGTTTGTATAAACACCTGACCACGAAAAGTGTTAACGTCTCGTTATATTACAACCGTTTATAATAGAGACTTCACTTCACTAGGGTGACCATAGGAAACATGACCTCAATCCTGAGTGAGTTGGGAACTTCTAGCATTGAGGGCGGTTCCTTTGATTTGTTGGGTGATGTGATGGTGCAGCAGCCGCCGACTCAAACCTACCACTTTGAGGATTCGTCTGATTTGGGAGCTGGGAACTCAGCTACACAAGATGAAATTCACTCTTTCTCCCGAAGCAGGGGTAAGTAGATAGATAACTCTCTTAAGGGCTGATTCTAGGGCTTGAACGATGTGGCGCCACACACATTCTCATGGCCCGAGAGGTGTTCACACATAGTAGGACTATGTTGTATTGTTCATTAGGGGGATCAGTGTACTTAAGGGTGAGATGTAACTATAGGGGCAAAACAGTAAATTGACCCAGCTGTATTTATGAGCATTTGTGACAGGTTATCGTACTCATGATTGGTTATGTTCGATGGACACACAAAATATATCTATGGTATGAAGAGTTTAGCTCTGATCTTTAGTGGAATGCCTGGCAGTTAACGGATGGTGGATCTCTTGGCTAAAGAGTTTAGTCAGCTATTCACGTACCGTTGGAGGCTTCGAGCCATAGGTCCATAGGATCCTCTTGGTAGCTTGGATACAAGTTGAGAATCAGTTTTTGGGTCAGTTTGAAATGTTCAAATTGACAAGAGGGAGTTCGATTATATATGATATAACTGAACTGATTAATTATATGTGATATGGTTACTAAATGTATGAGATACATTATTTTGGAGGAAATTGGATATAAATATGATTTATATCAAATAGAGGAGAAAACATTATAGTTGATATATGTTATCAAACTATAGGTTATGAATATAATATGATTATATTTATTATTTTATTAATTGGACGGTTATGAGATAATTCACTGACATTTTTGTCGAATTCGTGCGTTAGTGGGAAGTTCAATTCAGTTCTAGTAACTGAAGAATAAAATGAAAATGGTTTTCATTTTTGCGAGAGATATGAATAATGCTCACGGTGTGTTAAGCATTTGATCACATAGTGTTTGAGAGCCTATACAGTAGCTTATCGTTCACTAAACGATCGCACATGCATGCCTGCGTTTTCCTAAACGATCGTGTATCATTTCATAGACGATTGCTTAGCGCCTGAGTGGATCTAAACGATTGTATAGACGATCGCACAACTTTTACTACCCGATCGTGTACCGCATACTAAACGATCAAGCACCCGACTATATGATAGTCTTTCTATTCTCCTACTTGCTTGATCTTAGTACCCGACAACCTTTCCTTCTCACCTCTACCAATTCCATCAAAGCCCACACTTTGGATTCTCACTCCGAGAATACTGAGGGCTCCGAGTGGTGGTGTCATCCCCGTTTCCTTGTGTTCGTGTAAAAGACTGGGGTGTTACTGAACGATTACTTGTTGGTTTAACATTCTAGCGAAAGGAGTTCGTTTGCGGAGAGAACGAGTTTTCAAGTGAAGAAATTTATCCTTTTAGCATGCCAGTAATTTAGCGTTATGAATGCATATCTGTATGTCGAATGTATATGTGGAAATTCTGTCACAATGAATTGGAAAGATCCGTCTTCCACTCATAGGTACTCTTGTTTAAGAGTACCTTCATCAACAACCCTACAATATATTTTAATAGTCATCATTCTAAAATTGGTCGGATGAAGGTGGTATTGGAGTTGGTTGTCGGAGTTTATTGTCGAAGGTGGTTTTCAGAGTTCGAAGTTGGTCGCGTGAAGATGGTTGTTGAAGTTGATCATCGATGATGATTTTCACTGGAGTTTGTAGTCAGAGGTGATTGTTGGAACCCGAAGTTGGTCGCATGAAGGTGGTATTAGAGTTAGTTTTCGGAGTTTGTCGTCAGAGGTGGTTGTTGAAACCCCGAGTTTGTCATCGGAGTTGCTCCCTCGAAGGTGGTCATCAAAGGTGATATTCATCGGAGTTTAATCGGAGGTGGCTTTCAGAGCCTACTGATGACATGCAGAAATGCATCTTAGACCTTTTATTTAGAATTATGAAGGTTGTTAAGCAGAATATGCGACAATTATGTTAGGAATTCATGAGAAAATGAGCTTACGGTATTCAACATTAAGAATCTCGGCTAACCCATTATTATGCGTTATTATNTGAAGTTTCTGTTTAAGCATGCTTTTAGAACTCAAACTAAATGTAATTAGAGTGCTTATTGATTCTATTTGCTTCCATTGCATGCTAGTAGATACCAACATACTCAAGGTCACCATGGCATCGTTGGTAAGAAAGTTATAATCAGATTGACATTCCACGAACTGTTCTCCTTGATGAGACCTCAAACTCTTTTATCCCCAAGGTTTTTGTTTAAACATATTGGGATACTAGAGCCCTCCTCAGCTAACCAAGGGTCTTTGGATATAAATGCTCGCTCCACTACTAATTTTCCATTAATAACCTTTGAGAAAGAGTCTCTTCCTTAAATAATGCTCCTCCAAGTTAGAGATGGGTTATATCCAAGCGGCGAATGGAGGAAGTACCCATCTTTAAAGTATCTCCCCTTAAAAACACGACCGGAGGGATTTCTCACAATTCTTCAACATTGTTAGGCCAACATAGCCTGATTGAACTTCTGTATGTCGTAGAAACCAAGGTCTCCTATATCCTTACTGACTCACAACTTCTTCCATTTTATCTAATGAGTTTTGTGCTTTTCACCATAGGAACCCCACTAGAATCTTGTGCATGCCCTATCAATATCCTCACATAAACCTTTTAGGGGCTGTTTAGGGTGTTGAGTTGAGATACGATGTCTGAAGTTCTGTCTGTGAAGTTCATATGTCTATGTTTGGAGTACAAAGTTATTTGGTATGAGTTCATATGTCTGTGTTTGGAGTGCAGAGTTGAGTTCATATGTCTAGAGTATCTGGTGCATTTTTTCAAAACTCTAAATAATCTGCTTTTATGATTACTATTTTTGTTTTGAAGCATTTCTATTCGATAATTCTGCCCATCTTTGTTTGAATAAAATATGAATTGGAATTTGCTTTCATTTAATTTTTAAAGCTTCTTTCTTTATTTCTTTCTTTTTTGGGTAATGAATAGTAATTAACCTATTACATTTCTTGCAGAAATATGGTTAAATAAAATGAGAACTAAAGAAAAATAAAAATATTTGATTTCTAATTTTTCTCCATGAATTTCATTATCATATTCTTTTTTTTCTTCTTCTTCATGTTGTTGCTCTGTATTTTTACTCTGTCATGAAATTTTTTTAATTGAATCTTCCTCATCATCTTAGTATCAATAGTATATCACCACATTTATTAAAAAAATCCACTTTCAATTCCTCCACATTTGGAGGATTATCATAGAACAAATCTCCATTTTTCACTAATTCTTGTTAGAAAATGTTTTTAAAAAAAAATCTTCATTTTATGGTTTTTTTTATATGTTACATATTTTTCAATTATATATATACTTTTAGTCTAAATTGAAGGAAATCAGACATGAGGATTTCCATGAGCAGCGGAATGATCGTTCCAAATTCCATTCAAAATTGAACAATAACAATTACAGTCACGAAAAAGAAACTTACAGGTCATTCACAATACGAAATTACAACATGCTTAACAATGAGATCAAGGGAAAGATTATACATACCTTTGAAGACTCATGCTTCAAACTCCCTCGATCACGAATGCTCGTTCAGTCTCCAAGACAGCAATACACGAACACTCGAACACTACGACCACAACACAACACGATCAACAGCAACCACGAACTCCACGATCTCCAAGATCACAAACCCAACGAACGACCTCCAAAATCTCGAACTCAGTCGATTTGAGTGAAGACACCACCACAATGACTACCTTGGTATTCTCGATGTGAGAATCCAGAAGTGTGGGCTCTGTGTGGACTTGGCTAGAGGAAAAGACTGGAGGAATAACAATCGTGTAGACAATTGAATAAGTGGGAGATGAGAAGGGTCTATCGTATAGACGAATGCTCAATTGTTTAGAAGACAGCAACCTATCGTGTAGATAATGCCCTGCTATCGTTTAGCTATGACTAGCTGAGTGAACTATCGTGTAATATCACTCCACGATTGTTTAGTCTCTCTTTCAGCTATCATTTAGTGAAAACAATTCTTACTTGACAACAATCCGTGAGTTCCTTTCCAAGAATAGCAACTCTATTATAAAAAATTAGGAAAAATATTTTTTCTTTTATCTCATGGTTACCATAAAACCACCAATAAGCTCCCACTCAATTGGTTATTAGAGAAAAAAAGATAATTATCTAATAATTAATATTATTATAAATATATATGCCATAGCTCTTTTTTTATTTCATGGTACTTAATGTAAATCTCATTTACATTAATCCTCCACTTGATGTATCTCATACATCACACCGACCATATCATATATAATCAAATTTTCTCTTGTCAATTTAAACATTTCAAATCAATACTGAGAACAGATTCTCAACTTGAATCCATTGAGCTAACAAGGGGACCTTATAGACCTGTAGCTTGAAGCTCCAACGGTATGTGAATAACTGACTAAATTCCTTAGTCATGGGATCCATCATCCGTTAACTGTCGAGCACTTCATTAAAGATTGATAAGCTCACTCTCCTCACTAAGATATATTTTGTTCCAATATCAACCAATCAATTCATACTGATAATCCTTCATGAGATCGCTTTGTAAGGCACAGTTGGGGCCAATAACCATTATGCCCCTAGTAGTTACAATCTAACCCTTAAGTACCACTGATCCCTCTAATGACATATAAGTCCATAATCCACATGAGCTGAAAGTCCTCTCCTTTAAAGAAGAAGTTGGGGCCACTATGGTTCAAGACCAGAATGCCAACCCTTAGAGGGAGCAATCTAATCTACTTACCTTGCTGAAAAGAAGTGAATTTCATCTTGTGTATCGAAGTTCCCAGCTCCCAAATAAGAACAAAACTCCCCAAAAAGAGTAGGCATATTGATTTGACAAATGTTGGCCACTCAACCACAACTCATCAAAGGAGCACCGCTCAAAAAGAGTTATAAAACACTTAGGATTAAGGTCATGTCATATATGGTCATTTAGGTGAGATGTAAGTTTCAAGTATCAATGGCTAAAGAGACTATTCATCTTGTGGTCCGGTCTTATACAAATCTTTGTATAAGATACCCCTGCTTGTATGTCTCCACATGAATGGTCAGGATCTACCATTTATAGTAGTTCACAACACTTGCAAACCTCTACAAAGTGGGTCATATTCGTAGTGTCACTAGGATCAGGTATCACTTCTTAATCCTTATACTATAAATCTTTTTAGGTTATCACTCAAGGCATGATCCAGTTTGTAATCTACATATATATGCTTAAGTTTACATACAATAACAATGGAGCTTTGTTATTGGATATGAGTAAATTCAAATAAAATAACTCTTTATTTTATTCAATAATAAATATGCACAATTTACAAACTATGAAACTCCAGGAGAAATTAGTGACACCAATCCCAACATAAATATTCTTAACACTATTGATATGTGAACTTAATAAAATGATATGTTGGGAAACGCTTAAACTCGCAGTTCGTTGAAATGTTGTTAACATATTCTATTTATCAATAAAAAATGTGGTTGAGTTTTTTATTTAATAATTTACTATTGATATTGCTATCCTTCTATGAAATCAAATAAACGAATCCATGACTATAGTATGAATACTTTTACTTTATGTGGAAACATAAAATGGATAAAGTTTTAGTATGTAGCCACAATGGTCTAATAAGTATAATGAATGAAGATTGGGTACCTCGTCCTAGGTACACTAATGGATGTGGCCTATTTTGGTAACTGATACAAATGATGTGATCGAAAAATCAATCATGTAAAGACTGTGAGTGGGGACATCCTATGCAATGAGTTTGCATAAGACCGGACCTCGAATAGTCACTTTTCTTTATAACAACCATTTACTGCTAAAACTGACTATCTCAAACTCAATGACCTAGGTAACTCGATCTTAATCCTGAGCTAACTATGAATCCTGTTTATTCGAGTTATCTTTTAATTTGCATAGATGAGAGTAGTCTCAACACTGACTCAATAGCCTCTCGTTTGGGGATAAGAACTGATAGATAGATGGGAGACATAGCTTTGTAATATGGATCACTCGTACCCGATTTAGGTTACAGATGGGTTGTTCTCTTAAGTGCTGTGCCTTGTCTTGAACAACGAGGCAACCACCCTCTCATGGAAGAGAGGATTATGATTATAAGTTGGACTATGAATCAATTGTCAATGGAGGATCATGGGAGCTTAAGGAGCAAGATGTATTTACAGGGTAATGGTAACCTTTGACCCAGTTGTATATACGAACGACCTGTGAAGGATTGACTTACTGATTATGGTAAAAGGATAGAAATATATCTATAATGAGGAGAGTGGCAACTATCAGTTATAGTGAAATGTCTTGTAGTTAACAAATAGTAATTAATTTGGTTTAAAGAGTTTAACCAATTAAATTACAAGTCGTTGGAGCTCATTACTGTAGGTCCATAAGGTCCCTCATCTAGCTCGTAATTTGGATTAGTAAATTGAGTAATCTTGATAAGATTTGAAATTAGGGTTTAGATATTTGAAATGTTCAAATCAATTAGGGTTCCTATTTATTGTATTCGATAAACTGAAATGTTTATTTTATCGAAATTAAACGAATTGGAGAAACGATTAATGTTTAAAATATGATTTAAATATTAATTTCACTAGATGGAATTGTTTTTTTTTAATTTAATATATATATGTTAAATTAATAAAAAAATTAATTATTGATATAATATAATATATATATAAATATATATATATATATATTATACTAAATAATACAAATAAAATAGTTTTATTTGGAAATTAGTTTTAGAAGACAATTATGAAAAAAAAAAAAAACCAAATTTTGATAAAATTCAAAACTACAGATTTCCAAAAGTTGGAAATCTCCACTACTGTGCAAGACACCTTATTCACTCAATTCCATTTTCTCCATGAACTAGGAGCTGACCTTCATACAAACTTTGAATTTGCATGATGAAAGCTCTATAAATTGAAGTGCTAAGTTGAATAATTGATTGATGCTTACAAGAACTTCTTGAAGAATTCTGCAGAAATCAATATACCCTCTAACCCTCTTCAATATCTTATATAATCCAACTCAATTTAGTGCTTCCACCACACAATCCTTGCAAGAGAATAGTAGAGAAGATCTTTTTGGTGGTCTACTTGAAGATTGAAGCTATTTCAACATGAACCCAGCTGGTATTGAAGAGGATTCTTCAAAGTGATTATGTTCAGCAAACCCTCTTCTATAATAAGTACTTTGAAGCATTGTTTTAAACTCAAATTAAGTATAATTAGAGCTTTATTGATTTCTGATTTTCTCCGATGCATGTTAATATACTCTACAATAAAGAAATATTTTACAAGTTTTTACGTAGAAATATTGCACTTAATGTAGACAAAATGCTAATATTTATATAATCAACTGTTGGAGTTGATACTCTAAAGTCTCGTGTCCTGTAGTTGGTAAACAGTTGTACGAATGCTTATGATATATAATATATGATATTTACTTCACTTCTTGATTTTACTCATTTGGATGTTTTATTTACTTTACCACAAACCAATAAACTAAAATCACTGGTTGTCTTTATATAACTTAGACATGTATTGTGACAATAAAGTGGATCATGTCTTAAGTGATAACCAAAATGGTCTGTAGTATATGATATAGAAGGAAAACTTTATCCTGGTAATGCTACGGATGCGGCCTGCTTTGTGGAATGGTTACAGTGTTGTGACTTGTACACAGATGGTCTGATCCTGATCATTCATGTAAGGACGTGCGAGCGGGGGCGTCATATACAAAGAGTTTGTATAACACCTGACCACGAAGTGTTAACGTCTCGTTAATATAACACCGTTTATAATAGAGACTTCACTTCACTAGGGTGACCATAGGAAACATGACCTCAATCCTGAGTGAGTTGGGAACTTCTAGCATTGAGGGCGGTTCTTTGATTTGTATGGGTGTGAGTGGCCAGCCCCGCCGACTCAAACCTACCACTTTGAGGATTCGTCTGATTTGGGAGCTGGGAACTCAGCTACACAAGATGAAATTCACTCTTTCTCCGAAGCAGGGGTAAGTAGATAGATAACTCTCTTAAGGGCTGATTCTAGGGCTTGAACGATGTGGCGCCACACACATTCTCATGGCCCGAGAGGTGTTCACACATAGTAGGACTATGTTGTATTGTTCATTAGGGGGATCAGTGGTACTTAAGGGTGAGATGTAACTATAGGGGCAAAACAGTAAATTGACCCGGCTGTATTTATGAGCATTTGTGACAGGTTATCGTACTCATGATTGGTTATGTTCGATGGACACACAAATATATCTATGGTATGAAGAGTTTAGCTGCTGATCTTTAGTGGAATGCCTGCAGTTAACGGATGGTGGATCTCTTGGCTAAAGAGTTTATCAGCTATTCACGTACCGTTGGAGCTTCGAGCCATAGGTCCTAGGATCCTCTTGTTAGCTTGGATACAAGTTGAGAATCAGTTTTTGGTCATTTGAAATGTTCAATTGACAAGAGGAGTTCGATTATATATGATATAATTAACTGATTAATTATATGTTATATGGTTACTAAATGTATGAGATACATTATTTGGAGGAAATTGGATATAAATATGATTTATATCAAATAGAGGAGAAAACATTATAGTTGATAATATGATATCAAACTATAGGTTATGAATATAATATGATTATATTTATTTATTTTATTAATTGGACGGTTATGAGATAATTCACTGACATTTTCTTCGAATTCGTGCGTTAGTGGGAAGTTCAATTTAGTTCTAGTAACTGAAGAATAAAATGAAAATGGTTTTCATTTTTGCGAGAGATATGAATAATGCTCACGGCGTGTTAAGCATTTGATCACATAGTGTTTAAGAGCCTATACAGTAGCTTATCGTTCACTAAACGATCGCACACGCATGCCCGCGTTTTCCTAAACGATCGTGTATCATTTCATAGACGATTGCTTAGCGCCTGAGTGGATCTAAACGATGTATAGACGATTGCACAACTTTACTACCCGATCGTGTACCGCATACTAAACGATCAAGCACCCGACTATATGATAGTCTTTCTATTCTCCTACTTGCTTGATCTTAGTACCTGACAACCTTTCCTTCTCACCTCTACCAATTCCATCAAAGCCCACACTTTGGATTCTCACTCCGAGAATACTGAGGGTTCCGAGTGGTGGTGTCATCCCCGTTTCCTTGTGTTCGGTAAAAGACTAGGGTTTACTAGACGATTACTTGTTGGTTTAACATTCTAGCGAAAGGAGTTCGTTTGCGGAGAGAACGAGTTTTCAAGTGAAGAAATTTATCCTTTTAGCATGCCAGTAATTTAGCGTTATGAATGCATATCTGTATGTCGAATGTATATGTGGAAATTTCTGTCACAATGAATTGGAAAGATCCGTCTTCCACTCATAGGTACTCTTGTTTAAGAGTACCTTCATCAACAACCCTACAATATACTTTAATAGTCATCATTCTAAAATTGGTCGGATGAAGGTGGTATTGGAGTTGGTTGTCGGAGTTTATTGTCGAAGGTGGTTTTCAGAGTTCGAAGTTGGTCGCGTGAAAGATGGTTGTTGAAGTTGATCATCGATGATGATTTTCACTGGAGTTTTAGTCAGAGGTGATTGTTGGAGCCTGAAGTTGGTTGCATGAAGGTGGTATTAGAGTTAGTTTTCGGAGTTTGTGTCAGAGTGGTTGTTGAACCCGAGTTTGTCATCGGAGTTGCTCCCTTGAAGGTGGTCATCAAAGGTGATATTCATCAAAGTTTAAATCGGAGGTGGCTTTCAGAGCCTACTGATGACATGTAGAAATGCATCTTAGACCTTTTATTTAGAATTATGAAGGTTGTTAAGCAGAATATGCGACAATTATGTTAGGAATCATGAGAAAAATGAGCTTACGGTATTCAACATTAAGAATCTCGGCTAACCCATTATTATGCGTTATTATGCGTTCAATTGTCTATTTTTTGTAGCTAATGCAGGAAATGGACGCAAATGCGGACGGACTACCGCATAGACGATCGCATCGGAGAAACTCTCCATCGCAAGGTGAACGCATACAATCAACGCATGGATGTTGCAGTGATCAGCTGCAGTGTTCCATCGCATAGCAGTTGTGATCGTCAAGCGATTGCGGTCATCATGTAGAAGTTGCGGTATTAAGCGATATGCAGTCACTGCATGATTGCGGCTACACGATAGCGCATAATAAGGGATCAACGCAAGGTTGGTGGAATAATGCATCAACACATCTCTCGGAAAATCAAAGAATGATGTTGACATTTCACCTACCACGCCATTAGCAGCAGAAGATTCAGAAAAGGACTAACGCTCCGCAAATTTCAGAATTAGAGCAGTCCATTAATGCCGTCGGCGATCCAAGCTCTATATAAAGAAGTTGATGAGCAGAATTTCAACTTATCCAAAGTTTTCCCTGCGATCCAGACTAATGCGTGAGAAGAACGTTTGAGAGTTCTTCATCTCCCTCATCCATTCCGAGTGATGACCGGAGCCTTCAACCGGAGCAAATCTCAGGAGAGTCAGCCTCACCCCCTCCATGACACCACCGACAGCCTTGACGCACATCTGCTGGAGCAAGTCATTGCTCCAGTCGGTCATTTCATTTTTCTCTTTTTTCTTTATATTGTATTGTATTACATTTTGGGATTAAGGAATTAATACGTTATATGTTTAATGCATTTCTGTGTTCCTCTGATTCCATCTCCATCTTCTTTACTTAGCATTCTTAACTTTCATTGCATCACTTAGTGAGATTGCTAGAGTATCACATACGTAGTCATGTGGATTAGAGATATAAAGCATGTAGCAAAACCATTGAGAGGTGTCGGTTGTGCGAGTGTGTGAGAAAACCTTATTTCTTAGTGTGAAGCTGTAGCAACGCCTGTCTATAGGCTAACATAGCGCTTGTCTATGAGTAAAGTCAACAACAACTAACTGCACGGGAGGGTAAGTGGTTGGTCGCATTAAGCAATGTAAGCCACTGTTCACTAGAGATAGGAATAATCTTATGTCAGCCAAGTTTTTGTGGTTACTTTGTCTTATGTATGCGCCCATTGCACCTTTATAGCTACTTGAGAGAGATCTAAAGAAAGAACCTAAGACTCGAGAGAGCTAGGTAGAACCGATGCTCGAAAGGGTTAGATTAGGTTTGCATAATAAGAAAATGGAGACTTAGGAATAAGCTCCGTTTGTTATTACACAGTGTATGACCCTACAGAGAGGACAATGGCTGCGTCCAGGAAGTAGGATATGGTGGCTATGTTATATGGTTCATCTCGACACTTATACATACACACCGCATACGTCCTAGATTTAGGCTCTTAGTGTGTGTAGCATGATCGCATAGCTTGCGCTGACTAAGGTTGCCCTTGCGGTCACTCTTAAGGGTTGCAATGAAGACATCTCCACATTTGATCTATTTTCCATCCATTTACTTACTATCAATAGTTGTCGTGTCTCTACCTCTCATTCATATTCTCATTGTGTTGTTTGTTAGTTAGGAGTAGGAGTAGTGTTAGCTTAGCAACCCCTCCATCATTCTTTTATTCAACCGCCGCATGCACATTACCGTATTCATTTAGCTACAAGTACCTGAGTTTGACCTTGGATCACCCGAGAAACTTGCGTTCGCATTATACTTGGCGTGAGCGCAAGAAAACTTGTGACAGGACGCATGGTCATCGCATACATTCGTTAACATATAGTCATTCCAACGCATGACCCTCGACGCATGACAATCAACGCATACATTCAGAACTTTAGTTATCAAGTCCTTGACGATTTGGTAATCTAAATTTCCATCATCACCTACGAAGATGGTTGTCAGATTTATTGGTCATTAGAGTATTATTGATGGAAGTGACTGTCGGAGCCTGAAATTGGTCATCAGAGTTGGTCGAGATTTATTGGTCATTAGAGTATTATTGATGGAAGTGACTGTCGGAGCCTGAAATTGGTCATCGGAGTTCGTCGTGCGAAAGTGGTTATTGGAGTTGGATCGCGGAGTTGTCATCGGAGGTGGTTGCCACAACTCAGGATTGGTTGTCAAAGTTGGTCTCACAAAGGTGGTCGGAGCCCAAAGTTGGTCGCCAGAGTTGTCAATGGAGTTGGTTGTCGAAGCTTGGAGTTAGTTCTTGGAGTGTGACAGTGATAATCACTGACAGTGGCTGATGGGTGGAGTCATTGAAAACATTGGTTGGTCATCAAAGTTTTCATCGAAGGTAGTTGTCGGAGCCCAGAGTTAGTCATAGAAGTTGTCATTGAAGGTGGTTTTCAGAGCCCGGAGTTAGTTTCTGGAGTGTGACAGCATAGTCGCTAACAGTGGCCGATGAATAGAACCATTGAAAACATTAGAAGAATGGAGAGTTAGGGTGACTTGGTAAAATATACCAACTCAACTCCACCAATATTTAAAGTTGGTGGGCCAAACACGTGTGCTTATTATCAAGTCAAAATCTTGCATTTTCAAGATTACTTGCTCAAATAATCATGTTAAGAGCACATTTTTCTGATTATACAATTAAGACCATTCGTCTTAATAATGTTGATGAATTTATATCCCAAGCTTTTGATAATTATTGTATTTCAATTAGAATAAGTGTTGAACATCTTGTAGCTCATGTTTATACACAAAATGGTTTAGCAGTATCATTCATAAAACCTTTTGCTAGACCATTGCTTATAAGAGCTAAGCTTTGTACATCTATATGGGGACATGCTATTTTGCATGCAACGTCACTTATATGCATTATGCCAGTATCTTATCTTAAGTACTCGCCATTAAAATTTGCTTATGGCCATGAGCCAAATATTTCCCATTTGACAATTTTTGGATGTGCAGTATATGTTCCAATTGCTCCACCACAATGTATTAAGATGGGTCCTCAAAGGATTTAGGGATATATATTGGATATGATTCTCCATCAATTATTAAATATTTTGAACCCCTGACGGGTGATGTATTTACTGGACGATGTGCTGATTGTCATTTTAATGAGACAAAATTTTCAACATTAAGGGGAGGAAATAAGAAGTTGGAAAAAGAAATTACATGGAATGCATCCTATTATCAAAATTTAGATCCCCGTATAAATCAATGTGAACTTGAAGTTCAGAAGAAAAATCATTTGCAAAATAAATAAAATTAGTTACCAAATGTATGTATAGTTGCTAAGTCACATATACCAGCTGCAAATGTTCTATCGAAAATTGATATCCAAACATAGCAAGTTGTCACTAATGAGTCTGAAACATGCCAGAAGCGTGGTAGACCAGTGGGTTCCAAAGATAAAAATCCTCAAAAAAGAAAAATAATTAATAGTAAAAAGACTTAGTTGAGGATATAAATATCCATGAAGAAATCCTTGACATGACTAGTAAGGAAGGTGAAATATCTAAAGATAATAATGAGATTTCAATAAACTATGTCATGATAGGAAAAAGATAGAACCGAACTAATGTAGTTATTAACAACATTTTTGCGTATAATGTTGCTTTTGATATTATATCTGAAAGTGAGGATTCTGAACCAAAATTTGTTGGAGAATATCGACATAGAATAGATTGGTTTCAGTGGAGAGAAGTAATCAAGGTAGAATTAAATTTACTTTCAAAATATCAGGTTTTTTTACCAGTAGTCTGAATACTAGAAGATTCAAACCTGTGGGATACAAATGTGTATTTGTGAGAAAAAGAAATGAAAATAATGTGGACACAAGATATAAAGCAAGACTAGTTGCACAAAATTTCTCACAAAGACATGGTATTAATTATGATGAGACATATTCTCTAGTGGTGGATCTAATGACATTAAGATATTTAATTGGTCTGACTGTGTATGAAAATCTTGACATGCATCTTATGGATGTAGTCACAGTATATTTATATGGATCTCTTGATAATGATATTTATATGAGAATCCCATAAGGATCTAAGGTACCTGAAACATATAAATCAAATTCTCGGGAATTATATTTAATAAAGTTACAGAGATCATTATATGGATTAAATCAATCAGGACGAATATGGTACAATCGCCTAAGTGGATATGTGTTAAAAGAAGGATATCAAAATAATCAAATATGTCCNCTTAATCCTTATACTATAAACTTTTTTAGGTTATCACTCAAGGCATGATTCAGTTGTATATCTCATATATATGCTTAAGTTTACATACAATAACAATGGAGCTTTGTTTATTGGATATGAGTAAATTCCATATAAAATAACTCTTATTTTATTCATAATAATATGCACAATTTACAAACTATGAAACTCCAGGAGAATTAGGACACCAATCCCAACATAAATATTCTTAACACATTTGATATGTGAACTTAATAAAATGATTGTTGGGAACGTCTTAAACTCGCAGTTCGTAAATGTTGTTAACATATTCTATTTATCAATAAAAATGTGGTTGAGTTTTTTATTTAATAATTTACTATTGATATTGCATCCTTCTATGAAAATCCAATAAACGAATCCATGACTATAGTATGAATACTTTTACTTTATGTGGAAACATAAAAATGGATAAAGTTTTAGTATGTAGCCACAATGGTCTACAAGTATATGAATGAGATTGGGTACCTCGTCCTGGTGACACTATTGGATGTGGCCATTTTGTACTGATACAAATGATGTGATCCGAAAATCAATCATGTAAAGACATGTGAGTGGGGACATCCTATGCAATGAGTTTGCATAAGACCGGACCTCGAAATAGTCACTTTTCTTTATAACAACCATTTACTGCTAAAACTGACTATCTCAAACTCAATGACCTAGGTAACTCGATCTTAATCCTGAGCTAACTATGAATCCTGTTTATTCGGGATTATCTTTTAATTTGCATAGATGAGAGTAGTCTAACAACACTGCTCAATAAGCCTCTTGTTTTGGGGATAAAATCTGATAGATAGATGGGAACATAGCTTTGTAATATAGAATTCACTCGTACCTGATTTAGGGTTAGCAGATGGGTTGTTCTCTTAAGTGCTGATGCCTTGTCTTGAACAACGAGGCCCCACCCTCTCATGGAAGAGAGGATTATGATTTATAAGTTGGACTATGAATCAATTGTTCAATGGAGGATCAGTGGGAGCTTAAGGAGCAAGATGTATTTACAGGGGTAAAATGGTAACCTTTGACCCAGTTGTATATACGAACGACCTGTGAAGGATTGACTTACTGATTATGGTTAAAATGGATAGAAATATATCTATAATGAGGAGAGTGCAACTATCAAGTTATAGTGAAATGTCTTGGTAGTTAACAAATAGTAATTAATTTGGTTTAAAGAGTTTAACCAATTAATTACAAGTCGTTGGAGCTCATGAACTGTAGGTCCATAAGGTCCCTCTACTAGCTCGTAATTTGGATTAGTAAATTGAGTAATCTTGATAAGATTTNGACCCAGATCCAAAGGGGAAAAGAGTTAGAAACTTAGTAGAGCAGGAAGAAACCTCTGCAAACGAGTCGAGTACACCAAGGGTAGATGTAGAGCCCCAAATGAAGGATCGAGTATTTGATAGAATCACTCAAAGATTGGCGGCGAGTGTAGGATCGATTCAGAATGATCCAGAAAAGAAATTTGGCATCAAGAGGCTAAAAGCTTTAGGAGCCACGACGTTCGATGGAGCCACAGATCCAGTAGATGTCGAGAACTGGTTGGATTTGATTGAGAAATGTTTTAAGGTTATGAGGTGCCTTGAGGATCGTAAGGTCGAGTTAGCGGCATTCGTGCTGCAGAAAGAGGCTGAGAAGTGGTGGAAAGTAATAGAGGCTAGAAGAAGTAGTTCGGAAACTATGACTTGGTCTGAGTTTGGATAAGTATTTGAGGATAAATACTACCCTAGTTATTTTAAAGAAGCAAAGAGGGAGGAATTCCTTTGGCTAACTCAGGGAGTGATGACGGTTGCTGAGTATGAATAAAGATTTACTGAGTTATCTCAGTATGCCCTTCCGATCATCGTGGAAAAGAATGAGAGGTGTAGGAGATTTGAGAATGGCCTAAGAAGGAAGATACGTACACCTGTTACTTCTACATCCAATTGGGTGAATTTCACTCAGCTAGTTGAGACCGCTATCCGAGTAGAGTAGAGTGTAGCAAGGGAAGATGTACTCCAGCCAGGTGAAGCACAGTTTAAGATGCCTGGAGAAACGAAAAGTAAAAGATTTAGACCCCCGTTCTTTGGACAGTCGGGTATGAGGAATTTTGGAAACACGAGCCAACAAGGTTCGAGTCGAAAGAGGTCAAGACTTGCAGTTGGACCAAGTGGTAGATTGGTATCAGGTCGTGCTAGCGAGTCAGTAGCTAGTACAGGGAGGAAACCTCTTTGTGTAAATTGTGGTAGACCTCATACAAGAGTATGTTATAGTAATAGGAATGCGTGTTTCCAGTGCGGACAAAATGGGCATTTCAAGAGAGATTGTTCTTACCTAGGTCATAGAGCACAGAATGAGCAAAGAGGAGTTATATAGACTGTAAACCAACCTAGAGCGACCGGAACTAAAGGTGAGGGATCCAGTGTAGCCAAGAAGAAAGGGGTAGTTGGACGACCCCAACAGCAACAACAACAGTAAGGTAGAGTATACGCTATGACACACTAGGAAGCGGAAGAGGCTTCAGATGTTGTAACTGGTACGATAACTTTTTGTAATCAATCTGCTTATGCATTATTTGATCCTGGTGCTACGCACTCATTCATATCTAGCATGTGTGCATTACATATAGATAGAGTGTCTGAGCATATGAATGAGGATTTGTTTATCTCTACGCCTGTAGGAGATACTTTAGTTGTACATGAGTATTACAAGAATTGTGAAGTAATTCTTGGAAATCAGAGTTTATGGGTTGACTTGATTCCATTAGAATTACTAGAGTTTGATGTTATCTTAGGTATGGATTTCTTAAGTAGGACACTATGCCACTATGGATTGTTTTAAGAAAGAAATAATGTTTAGGAAACCAAGGGAAAAAGAAATAACCCTGATGGGAAGTAAAAGAATACTTCCAGGAAGTTTAATATCAGCAGTGAAGGCTAGGAAGCTGTTGAGTAAAGGATGCGAAGCCTATTTAGCCTATGTAGCAGTTTCACAGGATAAGAAACTGAAACCTGAGAATGTACCTGTGGTACAAGAATTCTTAGATGTGTTCCCTGAAGAGTTACCAGGCTTACCACCTAATAGGGAAATAGAGTTCACTATTGAGTTAGTTACAAGTACAACACCTATATCCCAGGCACCATATAGGATGGCACCAACGTAATTGAAGGAACTAAAAGTTTAGTTACAGGAACTTGTAGATGAGGGGTACATTAGACCCAGTGTGTCGCCTTGGGGAGTGCCAGTCTTGTTTGTTAAGAAGAAAGACGGTACTCTTAGATTATGCATAGACTATAGACAGTTGAATAAGGTGACCATTAAAAATAAGTATCCATTGCCTTGTATAGATGATCTCTTTGATCAGTTGAAGGGGGCTACGGTATTCTCTAAGATAGATTTGAGATCAGGCTATCACCAGTTGAAGGTGAAAGACACTGATGTTCCAAAGACTGCATTCAGAACTAGGTATGGACATTATGAGTTCCTAGTAATGCCGTTTGGATTGACAAATGCTCCTGCGGTATTTATAGACTTGATGAATAGGATAATTCATCATTATTTGGATCAGTTTGTGATAGTTTTCATAGATGATATACTAGTGTATTCTAGTAGTGCAGAGAAACACAAAGAACATCTGAGAATGGTGTTACAGATTCTAAGAGAAAAGGAGTTATATGCCAAATTTAGTAAGTGTGATTTTTGGTTAAACCAAGTCGTATTCCTTGGGCATATAGTTTCAGCTGATGGAGTTAGCGTTGATTCCCAAAAGATAGAAGCAATAGTTAATTGGGAATGACCCCTGAATGTAACCGAAGTACACAGTATTCTAGGTTTAGCAAGTTATTATAGGAGATTCGTGGAGGGTTTTTCTAAGATAGCTCTACCATTGATCCACCTGACCAGAAAAGATGCGAAGTTTGAGTGGTCGCCAGAATGCGAGCATAGTTTTCAAGTATTGAAGCAAAGGTTAGTGTCAGCACTAGTATTAACTTTACCTACACCAGGTAAGGAGTTTGAGGTCTATTGTGATGCATCCCGAAAAGGGTTAGGATGTGTGCTGATGCAGGAGGGAAAGGTAGTAGCTTATGATTCTCGACAGTTAAAGAAGCATGAATGTAACTACCCTACACATGATTTGGAGTTAGCGACAGTTGTGTTAGCTCTAAAGTGTTGGAGACATTACCTGTTTGGTGAGAGGTGTCATATATTTACGGATCATAAAAGTCTAAAGCATATCTTTGATCAGATGGAACTAAACTTGAGATAGAGAAGATGGCTCGAGTTGATCAAAGACTATGACTGTACCATTGACTATCACCCAAGTAAAGCAAATGTAGTAACTGATGCCTTAAGTCGAAAAACCAGATCAGCTAGAGCTAGTAGCAATTCAGTGATGGGTACACTGATTCATGAGTTGTATAATGCTAGGGAAACATTATCAATGGGTAAAAAAGGAGGGTTATTAGCTTCATTTCAAGTGCGTCCTACGCTCATAGAAGATATTCTACGTGAGCAATTAAAGGATTCTTATTTTCAGAAGTTAGCTGAGGAAGTAAAGAAAGGATTGAGGACGGACTACCAATTAAGAGCTGACAAAGTGCTATTGAAAGAAGGTAGGATATGCGTACCTAAGGACTTAGCACTTAAATAATCTATTCTAGAGGAGGCACATAGTTCGACCTATGCTATGCATCCAGGCAGTACGAAGATGTATAGAACATTAAAGAGATCGTACTGGTGGCCTGGTATGAAAAGAGAGATAGCAGAGTATGTTGATAGGTGCNCTTTTAATAAAAATCTTCCAACAATATTATACGAAAACAACACAACATGCATATCCCAAATCAAAGAAGGATATATAGAGCAAAGCATATTTCACCAAAGCTTTTTTATGTTAGGTTGTATGTCCTAAAACTTGTAGTTTGTAAAATTAAACATATTCTATTTGTAATAAAGATGTTATTGAGGTTTATTCAATAAAACTGTTATTGAATATGTAAATTGCACTTGTAAAAACTAAATCCAATAAACTAAGATCCATGGTTATTACATGAGTACTTGGACTTTATATGGAGACATAAGAATAGATCAAGTTCAAGTAAATAGCCAAAAAGATCTATAGTATATGGATAAGGCTGGGTACCTTATTCTGGGAGCACTATTCGATGCGACCCACTTTGTATTTAATACAAACGATGTGATCCTGAATCATTCATATGGAGACATGCAAGTGGGGACATCTTGTGCAAAGAGTTTGTATAAGACCAAACCAAAAAATAAGTTACTCTTACTTTATAACGTTGTTTACTGTTTTGTTGGATTTTATGTCCTAAAACTCGTAGTTTGTAAATTGATAAATATATATATTTTTTTTTCGATAAAATTGTTATTGAAATTGTAATTTTGAATCCAATAAACTAAGGTCCTGAGGCTATTTAATGTAGTTTGAACTTTACGTAGTGACATAAATATGGATCAAGTTCAAATATATAGCCAAAATAGTCTATGGTATATGAATAAGGTTGGGCGCCTTATTCTGGGGATACTATGGATGCGGCCCATTTTGTAGTTAGTACAAACGATGTGATCCTAAATCGTTCATGTGGAGACATGAAAGTGGTGGCATCCTATGTAAAGAGTTTACATAAGACTGAACCATGAAATAGTCACTTTTTATGTTCTAAACGCCGTTTTATGTATAAAACTGACTATTTCGTTAATTGATGACCTAGTTAACTTAATCTTAATCCTGAGCTAACTATGAATTCCTGTTCACTTGGAATTATCCTTAGATCTGTATAGGTGAGGGCAACTCATTATCGTTGGCCCAATAAGCCTCCCATTTCAGGGGTAAGATCAGGTAGATAGCTGGGAACATAGGGTACAAGAAGAAATTTACTCCTACCCGTTATAGAGATAGTAGATAAGTTGTTCCCTTTAATACTGAATCCAGGTCTTGAACAAGGGGCCCCACCCTCTCTTTTGCCCGAGAGGGGTTCGGTTTATAGGTTGGATCTTAAACCAATTGTTCATTAGAGGATAAGTAGAACTTAAGGAATAAGATGTAGTCTCGGGGGTAAAATAGTTTTTATGACCCAGCCGAGATTACGAACAACCTATGAAGAAGTAGCTTACTAATCATGGTTATATCATATGGACACAAATATATCTATAGTGAGGGGAGTGCAACTACGGGACTATAGTGGAATGACCCGTGAGTTAACAAATGTTATTAGCTCCGTCTAAAGAGTTTAGCTAGCTAATC
>NC_052357.1:22218971-22224491 GCF_009727055.1 Benincasa hispida
AAAGAGAGAGATTGGGCTATGGAGAGGGGAACTTAAACCTCATTCAAGAACCCGAAGATAGTGCTTAAGGAAACAACCGTGCGTGCGCGAGGCGTATCCCCAAAAAAAAGGGGTAGGAGTAGAAGATTCATGTTGCACCCTATAAATCCTCAATATCTACCCGGTTCTTAACCCCTGAAATAGAGGATTATTGAGCTTAGCAGTTGTTGAGCCCAAACCCTCCAACCCAATGCAAACCTAATGACTTATCCTGAATAAACGGAAGTTCAAAAGTTAGCTCAGATTAAGGTCAAGTTTACACCTAGGTCATTTCTTTGAAATAGTCATATTAACACACAGAGAACATAGGCATGCGGAATATATGGATGCTTGTTACACTCTAAATTGTTTTTCACACTTAAAAGGAAAAATACATGCAACCCCTACCTTTTAATTAATTAGGGTTTTTATTTTTTTGAAGAAATTAATCTTTGAAGCTCCCTGATATATCGTTTTCATCTCTACCCGACACGAACGGACCACAACTAGAGCTGACGCTACTATCTCATAGACTTAGAACCGAGTTGTGGGAACCCCGGTGGATGAAGAACCCAAGAGAGAGAAATGAGATGGAAAAAAAAGAAAATGGATTTTTCTTTTTGGGGGTTTTTTTTGTGGTGTGTGTTCTCTCAAACCAATTTTTCAAATAAATTTGGTAAATATCAAAGTTTTAATCCTAAATTGAAAGCCTCATATTTTTATAGAAGAGAGTCATGCAATTGGTATGTTAACAAATTCATAAAAACCCACACCTTAAAATAGGCGGTATCTAATGGGGACTAAATTAAATGTCTTCAACTATAAGCCAACAACTAGCCACTATATTTGTTAGAGGAATGTATCTAACAAAGTTTGAATTCCCACAATAGGACGGTGTAGAAACAAAAGGGCAAAAATAGTCCATTTTGTCAAACTCAAACTTTGACCAAAAAGTCAAACATTTTGACTTTTTTATGATTTTTTTCCGTGTTGACTAATTTTGACCATCCTGAGCATAAATCTGCATTCATTTTCCTCAAAAGTTCCAATATCACATTTGAATATGAGATTGGTCAAAGTTTAACTTTTTCAAAAGCTCAAAAGTAAAAAACTATTTGACTTTTTTACATATTTGACCCATTTCCATTCATTTGCCGAGAGGCTTTCAATATGACCGTATTCATATTCTGATATTTATCACATTTAAAATATTAAAGTTGGTATCCTCTAAATTGAAAAAAACCGACCACTATAATCTACATATACTTGTCAGTGGTTTCCTCTTTTCTTCGAGGTGAATTAATGGGCGACAATTCGAATTATTCCCTATCCACTAACTCTCATTATGGAACTGAGGGACTTAAGAGTGAGTATGGCAGTCTAGTTGTGTGATATTCTAATGTGACAACACTAATGGCTCCAAACGAGTCCGGAGCAGGATTACTTAATCCACTCCAAGTACCAGAGTGGAAATGGGAGCATATTACGATGGATTTCCTGTTTAGATTACCTAAGACACCAATGAGCTATGATGGTATATAGGTAATTATGGATAGATTGACAAAAACAACTAAGTTTTTACCTATTAAAGTTACTTATACCCTAGGCCAATTAGCTAAGCTGTATGTTGATCGAGTTGTGAGTCAGTTTGGGACTCCAGTTTCAATTATATCAGATCGAGACTCCAGATTTACATCAAATTTTTGGCCTAATTTGCAAAAGCTATGGGAACCAAGTTATCTTTTAGTATCGCTTTTCATCCACGGACGGATGGTCAGTCTGAGCAGACAATCCAGACATTAGAGGACACCGTATGAGGGCAGTTGGAATACGCATTTGTCGTTAATCGAATTTGCGTATAACAACAGTTACCATTAGAGTATCGAGATGGCACCGTATGAGGCACTATATGGTAGGTCATGTAGGATTCCGATATGTTGGAATGAAGTAGGTGAAAGGAAATTAGTAGGTCCAGAACTTGTACAATAAACATCAAACAACGTTAAGATTATAAGAGATAATCTTAAGACGGCTCGAGATAGGAAAAAGAGTTACGTTGATAAGAAAAGAAGAGAATTAGAGTTTAAAGTTGGTGATAAAGTATTTCTGAAGTTATCTCGATGGAAAGGAGTACTCAGGTTCGGTAGGAAAGGGAATATAAGCCCAAGATATATTGGACCTTACGAGATAATAGAAAGAGTTGGCCCAATAGCATATCGATTGGATTTACCTTTAGAGTTATCTCGTATTCATGTTGTGTTTCATGTGGAAATTCTTAAGTATGTGCCAGATCCTACCCATGTGTTACTGAACAACCGATACAGTTGAAAGAGAATTTGTCTTATGAAGAGGAACCCGTGAAGATTCTTGACAGAAAGGAACAGGTTTTAAGGAATAAGACAATCCCATTGGTAAAAGTACTATGGCGAAACCATAGCACGAAAAAAGCAACATGGGAAGCCGAAGAGCAAATCAGAAACAAGTATCTGCAATTGTTTAATTGACGGACTTGTAACGAAATTTCGAGGACAAAATTTTTATAAGGGGGAGGTAAATGTGAACCCCAAATTCTAATTTCTCTACTTGAGTATGTTCCCTACTAAGACTAGTGTGATGAATAGGTTGATGTGGAAACTAGTGTGGAATGGTAGAGGAAAAAATGGAGATTTGAAGAAAAGAGGAAATTTGGAAGTTTAACTTTTGGGAAAAATTTGGAAATTTGGCTAAGTATAGAATTTTGTGTGTTGATGCGTTGGAAGNAAAAAAAATAAAAACCCTAATTAATTAAGTAGGGTTGCATGCTATTTTCCTTTTAATTAAAAACAATTAGAGTGTAACAAGATCCTTATTCCGCTGCCTATGTCTCGTGTTCCATCATGTTTAAGATTGACTATTTCAAAGAAATGACCTAGGTAACTTGACCTTAATTCTGAGCTAACTATGAACTTCCGTTTATTTGGGATTATCTTAGGTTTGCATGGGTGAGGGTTGACTCAACAGCGCTAGCTCAATAATCCTCTATTTCAGGGGTAAGACCGGGTAGATAGTTGAGGATATAGGGTGCAACATGGAATTCACTCCTACCCACTTTTAGGGATAGTGGAGAGGTTGTTTCCTTAAGCACTGTCTTCAGGTCTTGAATGAGGAGTCCCACCCTCTTATTAGCCCAAGAGGGACTCGGTTTGGTGATTGAATCACAAACCAATTGTTCATTAGATGATCAGTAGGACTTAAGAATCAAGATGTAATCTCGAAGGATAAAACAACTTTTAAACCAACCGTTATTATGAACAACCGGTGAATGGTTGACTTACTGATTATGGTTAATTCAAGTGGATAGAAACAGAGTTACACTGATAAGATCAGACAACGTTAAGATTATAGGAGATAATCTTAAGACTGCTCGAGATAGGCAAAAGAGTTACGTTGATAAGCGGAGAAAAGAATTAGAGTTTGAAGTTTATGATAAAATATTTCTTAAGTTATCCCCATGGAAAGAAATACTCAGGTTCGGTAGGAAAGGGAAATTAAACCCAAGATATATTGGACCTTACGAGATAATAGAAAGAGTTGGCCCAATGGCATATCGATTGGATTTACCTTCACAGTTATCTCGTATTCATGATGTGTTTCATGTGGCAATGCTTAGAAAGTATTTTCCAGATCCTACCCATGTGTTACCTGAACAACCGGTATAGTTGAAAGAGAATTTGTCTTATGAAGAGGAATCAGTGAAGATTCTTGACAGAAAGGAACAGGTTTTAAGGAATAAGACAATCCCATTGGTAAAAGTACTATGGCGAAACCATAGCACGGCAGAAGCAACATGAGAAGCGGAATAGCAAATAAGAAACAAGTATCCGTAGTTGTTTAATTGACGGACTTGTAGCAAAATTTCGAGGACGAAATTTTTATAAGGGGGAGGTAAATGTGAACCCCGAATCCTAATTTCTCTACTTGAGTATGTTCCCTACTAAGACTNCCGTGCGATGCTACCTAGTGAGCCATGCATCGAGGATGGACGGTCACCGTATGCATTGGTGATGGTTAGCTTCTTGCGATGGCTAAGTTGAATTGTAATGAGAGTGAATTGGCTTGCTATGCGTTGATGATAGGCTATGCGTTCAGTATGGATTATGTGTTGAACATCCAAGAGTTGGATGCATACAAGGGATGAGATCAGCAGGTGAACATCATCAAAACCATGTGTCTTCTTGGAAGGAAATCCTTAAGCCTTAAGAATTTGAGGTGGTGGCATCTGATTGGAAGCTCATGCGTTGGCTACACAGGAGAAAGACACTTAGCTTGCAATGATCACAACATTGCATTGATGATGTGAGAAGATGACACTTGGCCATGCAACCAAGTAGATGGTGTTAAATCTGGAGATGGTTTGGATGCCTATAAATAGAGCCAAGAGACTTCATTTTTAGTTCACAATTCAGAAATACCGTAAAAAGAATGGGAAAGTTGAGCAAACCTTGCGTTGGAGCCAAATTCATGCATTAGTCATAGAGGATGCATTGGATAGTGAGGTCTGAAGAGAATGCATTAACTTAGGACGAGAAGTTCTCCCAATTTACTCGTGCATTTGGAGTGATTCCAAAGCCAGAGGAAAAGCTTAAAGGGATCGGGATGGATACTGAGAAGAAGATAGAAGGGTCAGACTGTCGAATCAGTTTATGCCAGTCTTGAAGATTCTATGATTCTGGCCAAACCACAAGAAGTTCTAAGCTCAAATTTTTAGGTAAGCTTCTTGAGATATTTTAGAATATGTTTGTAGAAAAAAGTATCTCAAAATAAGATTTAGAACTATGAGTAATTTGAGCTGTAAATTGAATCTGAATTCTAGGGGTGAAAAAGGAGCCCGAAGTAGAAAAAGGAGCTACTAGAGTGAAAAGCTCCTAAGCAATCAAGGTGAGCGGCTAAAACGTTTTGACTGAAACATTTGCTTAAAATGTTTGATTACATTGTGTTATAGAAAGCATGTTTTAGAGAAGATTATTCTCATGCCAGCAAGCTTTACAAAGTAAATTCCAAGCAAACCATGAGTTATGTTTTAAACGCATGCATGTGTGAGAAATTGTTGAAAAGCGATTTATATGTGTTAAATATACTCAGCATGTGTTAGTATCTTTAAAGCCATGTTTTTATGTGTTATACTTTACATGTTTTAAAGAGAAAGTCATTTATGACTAGTTTTACTTAAAACGCGATACCGAAGGACATTTGAGAAGGTATCCGCCCAACTAGATACTGAAGGACATTTGAGAAGGTATCTATTGGTGTTGAAGGAAATTGAGAAGTACCAAACCAACCAGATACAGAAGGAGGTTTGAGAAGGTATCTGAGCAGAAGTACCTAAGGTATGATGGTACTTAGTATGGCCACGTGCACGTAAGTAGTTAGAGTCAGAGATTGAGCAAAAGGGTTCTCTCTTGACTAGCAGTTGGTGTTGGGATTGTTTTATCCACAGTAAGGGTTATTCTCAACTGAGAAATA
>NC_052357.1:22225096-22235526 GCF_009727055.1 Benincasa hispida
AAATTACTCCACTGTTGATTGTCAACACTAACATTCTACACTCATGATCTTGAGGAATATAACAATATCACTGTACAACAAATTTGTTCGAAAGATAACTTGACAGACTTATTTACAAAGGCATTACCTACCACAATCTTTGAAAAACTGGTGTACAACATTAAAATGTGGCGACTCAGAGATCTCAAGTGATGTTTCCATGAGGGGGAGTAAATATATTTTTTAGAAGTATAAATTATATGAAATTTATACTCTTTTCCATTCACTGGGATTTTTTTCCCATTAGATTTTTTCCTAGTAAGGTTTAACGAGGCATATTTCATTCATATAATGGGCATCTAAGGGATATTATTATAAATATTATGATAAAAGACGTCCATTAGATGATCATGTTTAGTGTCCATTGACCATGTGTCATGCCCCCATTTCCCAAAGTATTGTCCATGTGTCTCAACATTACAAAGTGTCCATGTAATCTACCTTTTACTTGCCAAATTGCCTATAAATAGTGGCATTTTGTGGGTTTTGGAAGACACCAATTAGATAAATTCCATGAAAATTAGAGAAAATGAAGAGAGGAATTCGAGAGAAAACGAAAAGAAGGGGGAAGCAAAAAAAGAGAAGGTCACTGGAGAGTTTCCTTACCGGAAAACATGTTGACGTTTGTAGGAGTGGTCGATGAACACCAGGAAGAGTAGGTGGAGAGTGTTAGTTAACGAAATTTCAAGTCGGCTCCACGACAGATTGATAATTTAACTCAATTTGTTGTTTAAACAATGTCGAATCTCCATATTGTATTAAAGAAAAGAATAGGGAATTTTTACACAAAGTTGAGCTATGACAAAAAAAAAAGTCTAAAAGTGGTTGAAGATGACTTGAGAATAAATTAAAATTCAAACCAAATTAAGGATGTGTTTGGTTTAACTTTCAAGTATTTAATTTAGAATATAAATCATTTTTAGAAAAATTGAAGTGTTTCATAACTACTCAAAATAGCTTTTGAAACACTTTCGAAATGTATTTTGAACATTTTTTTTTTATCAAAAGAGTTTAAATAAAAATTATTTTTTAAAATTTTTTTTTCTCTAATCATTCCAAACAAGTACTAAATTAATTAGTTGAAAATGATATGAATAAAGTTAATCAATTAAGTTTGGATTTTGGAATTCTAAAATTAGAGAATTAGATTTAGGTTAAATTATAAGTTAAAGTGTCTAATAATAATAGGTTTATGAATTTTAAATTTTGTGTTTGATAATAGGTAGACTTTCAATTTTGAATATAATAAGTCTATGATATATTCATGCTTTAAAAAAATTTGATTAGCAATATGTTAGATATAATTGATTAGCAATATGTTAGATATAAAATTGAATTTCTTTTGCAATTTTTTGTTTAGTAGACGCATGATTTTTTTTTTTTTGGATGCCTAGTAGGTCAATGAAGATTATGAGACTACATTTGCAACTAAACATTAATTTTATATCCTAAAGATGGTACTGATTATAACTCCAAATTAATAATTGTATTGACTTAAATTCTAAACTTTCATAAGTGAATTAATTTAGACCATTAGTTAGTGACTTATAATTATGTTCACTTGACTATATTTGTTGAGGAGTGTATTTTGGCGTAGCAGAATACTGTCAACATTTAAAATAAAATAATAAAAGATAATATGAGATTTGATCCTAACTTGGGATTAGGAAATTCATATCCTACTAGAGTGGCAAACAAGGAGCTTTAGACGGAAAATGGTGGCGAGCGATGAGCTTCGAACGGCGATCTAAGAGAGAAGTGATTCCAAACAGCAATGAGCAACGGAAACAAACGATTATGAGCAATGACAGTAATAGTGATGAACGATTTAGAGTGATGATTCTGATGTCAACACGCGATAAAGAAAAAATCCAAACAACGATTATGGTGATCTTGAACAGCAGTGGTCAGTGGCACTGTACAAGTCGAGCGAGAGCAGGAAACGCATGGGTTTCGCTTCCAGGTAGGAGAGAGAGAGTTTTTGAATGACATAAGCATGAGCAACAAATGATGGTTTTGAACAACAACGACAACTTTAAATGATGATAGTAGTGAATGGCAGTGGGCAAGAGCTTGAAATAGTGGTAGCAACGTTAGGGTTAATGCCCTAAATCTCATAGGGTCCTATAGTTTGTAAATATTGCTGAATAAACTCATTATCTGTTTATTAAAATATTTGATATTTTATTCATTTTCTATAAAATATTTGATATTTTAGTTGCATTTACCACAAACCAATAAACTGATATCTTAGGTTATCATTATAACTTAAACATGTATGTGGAGACATACGGGTGGATTATGTTTAAGTGATAACCTAAATAGTTTGTAGTAGATGGATAAGGTTGGGTACCTTATCCTAGTGACACTACGAGTTTGACCCGCTTTGTAGGTATTACAATTGTTGTAAAGTCTACAAATGATCTGATCTGATCATTCATGTATAGACATGCGAACGGGACATTCTATACAAAAGAGTTTGTATAAGACCGGACTACGAAATTTTTGGTCTCATTATATAACACCGTTCATAATAGATGTTGGGGTTGATGCCCTAAATCTCGTGGGGTTCTATAATTTGTAAACTTTGTATGAACTAAATCTTATGTGATAAATAATATATGATATTTTTATTCACTTTGTCTATAAAATATGTGATATTTTAGTTGCATTAATCACAAACCAATAAACTAACATCCAAGGTTATTGTTGTAATTTAAACATGTATGTAGAGACATATAGGTGGATCATGTTTAAATGATAACCTAAATGATCTGTAGTATATGGATAAGGCTGGGTACCTTATCCTGGTGCTACGAGCATAGCCCGCTTTGTAGGTGTTACAATTGCTGTAAAGTGCTACAAATGATATGATCCTAATCTTTCATGTATTAGACATGCGAGCAGGGATATTCTATATAAAAAATTTTTGTATAAGACCGGACCACAAAATGTTTATTCTCATTATATAACACCGTTCATAATAGAGACTTTCATTTCACCATGATAACCATAGGTAACATGACCCGAATCCTGAATGAGTTGTGAACTCCTGCCTATGAGGGCAGTCCTTTGATTTGTATGGGTGAGAGTAGCCAGATGGCCGACTCAACAAGCCTACCATTTTGGGGATTCATCTTTTTGGGGAGCTGGGAACACAGCTACACAAGATGGAATTCACTCATTTTTCGAAGCAGGAATAAGTAAATAAATTGCTCCCTTAAGGACTAACTTCGAATCTTGAACAATATGACACCACACCCTTTCCTAGCCCGAGAGGGGTTTAGTCATAGTAGTACTATGATCTATTTTTCATTAGAGGGATCAATGGTACTTGAGTTAGATGTAACTATAGGGGCAAAACGGTAATTTGGCTCAACTGTACTTATGGGCAATTTGTGAAGGGTCATCGTACTGTTGATTGGTTATATCCAATGGATACAAAAATATTCTGTAGTGTGGAGAGTGCAGCTGTCGGTTTTTAGTGGAGTGCTCGACAGTTAACAGATGGTGGATAATGTAATTAAATAGTTTAATTAATTATTCATGTACCGTTGGAACTTTAAGCTACAAGTCCATAAGGTCCCCTTGGTAGCTCAAAAGGATTTAGTTGAGAACCAGTTTTTGGGTTAATTTGAATTGTTCAAATTAATAAGAGGAAATTTAATTATATATGATATAATTAAACTCATTCAATTGTATATGATATAATTGTTATAATGTATTTGATACATTATAGTTTATTTGGAGGAAATAAATATTTGAATGGGATTCAAATATATTTTCTATGAATATGATTCATAGTTGTTAAATTTAATATAAATATGATTTATATTAAATGCCATAAAATAGAGAAAAGAAACTATGGATTTATATTATATATATGATACAATATTAAAACTATATTTATGTGTTATATTTGATATAACATATAGTTTAATATAAATATAATATGATAAGTTAGTTGTCATATTTATTTATATTATTTTATTATTTTGAATAATAATTATCTTATTTTCTCTCCAACCACCTTAGTGAGTGATTATCCATTTTTTTTGTGGCAAAAGAAGTAAAGAAAAATAGAGAAACACTTACACGATTGGAAAGCTTCTATACGATTGGAGGTTTTGTCTAAAGGATTGGGAAGACTGCAAAAATGTTATGTGCATTCTCTTCATCTTTTTCCTCCAAAACTCAAACCAAACCTCCTAACAAAAATAGACAGAGCCACCACTCCTAGTTTTCACCCTGAGAATACCAAAGGCTCACTGTGGTAGTGTCCTCTCTGTTTAGTTCGTGAAGTTCTTGAAGAAGGTCTTCAAGAAGTTGCTGAGTTCGAGGCTCGTGACCGTTCGAGGGAATTACACGAAGAAAGATTCTTCAAAGGTGATATATTTTGAACCCTTTTTTCCTTGTAAAAAGCATGTTGTAATATGTTTATGAATGCATATCTTGTTTGTTTACTATAAATTTAGTTTTCAATAAAAATGAAATTTGAACGATCCGCTTCAGCTTAAGGATCTCCTGTAAAACGAGTTCCTTCAATTGGTATCAGAGCCAGGTTGTAGTTCTGGTTCCAAATTCCATTTTTGTATTGAAATTGTTTACAGTATTGGTGAATTTTAATTTATGCATTGCATTTATATGATAAATGTATGTGGATGGTTTGTTTATGGATGTTTACGGGATAGAAATCTCCATTTAAAGCTTTCTGTTTAAATTTACAAAGTTAATTTGTAAGGGTCCCTGCATTTTTGGGCAATAAATTGCAATTGAGTCTGTATTCATTAAGCTTTGAGTCGCTTATGAGGCTTTAGAAGAAGGGTTGCAGTGTGTTTTGATGGAGAAGATGAAACGGTGGTTGTCGCATCGTGTAACTGGTGCTAAAGGATCGTTCAGATTTTGTTACGCGATCATGTAGAGTTTACTACATGATCGTGTAGCATTTACTAAACGATCGCATAGCTAATTTACAAACTACGCGATCATGTAGAGTTTACTAATGTTATGCGATCGTGTAGAGTTTGCTACACGATCATCTAATACTCGACGCCTCGTTGCTCGACGATCAGAAGTTTGCTACACGATCAGCTACAAGAGTTCTTGGTGGAGCGGTTTGAGGCGAGCGGTTCAAGACCTGATTCACTTGTTCCGAACCGTGGACTCCTTTTCTGTAATAAGTTAGCCTTTAATTTCCAGTTTTTTGGGATTTCCTATCCCGATCCATCAACTTTACTTTAATATACATGTGATGTATGTTTATTTTATACACCATAATGTATGCCATATAGTTTTAAAACCCACCATAGGTTATGCATTTATTTTCATGCATCATTTTAAATTATAAGTGTTATAATATATTAGTATGCATTATTTAAATTACATAAAGCATGCTCATGCATCATATAATATAAGAGCTATAGTATATGTATGCACGCATTATAGCATATCCATGCATCATTTATATTATAAATATTATAATATAAGGTTGAATGTTTGTATGGAATGTATGTTATAGCATAGTTCATTACTTAATTATATAATTGTTATATATTAGTAATGAATGAACATTGCATGAAGCATGACACTATCTTAGGTTCATTTATAATTGTTATAAATAACTTATGTATGTCTAGCTTGCAATGATTGATTTTAATTGTTTCATTACTTATAAGAGTTATAATAAATGAAATTATAATTAAAATCAATAATAAAGAGTTGTATGCAAACCTTAGGCTATAATCATTTTTAAAAGTGTTTTAAAATANTCATGAGAGACTACATGGCAGCTTCAAGTGTTTGTCTAAACGATTGTGTACACGCGTTGTTGATTAAACGATCGTGTAACTTTTTACTAAGCAATCGCACGCCTAAGCAAGCTTCACTAAACGATCAAGCCAGTTTTCCTAAACGATCGTGTACCTTTACTAAACGATCAAGCACAAGTCTATACGATTGACATAATACTTTCCTACTTGCTTGGTTGTTGAGTTTGATCGTAATTTCCTCCTTCCCTCTACCAAATCCAACAGAGCCCACACCTCCTAGATTCTCACTCCGAGAATACCAAGGTCACTGAGTGGTGGTGTCCTAGTTGTTACTTGTTCGTGGAGAAGCTCAATGGGTTCAAGTTGAGAATCGGATTTTGGGTTAGTTTAAAGTGTTCAAATTAACAAGAGGAAATTTAATTATATGTGATATGATTAAATTAATTCAATTATATGTGATATAATTGATATGATTTATTAGATACATTAATTGGAGGAATTAATATAAATATGATTTATATTAAATACCAAACATAGAAAAAGAACTATGGTTTATATGTTTCATACAACTATAGGTTATAAATACAATATGATAAGTTGGTTATCATATTTATTTATAATATATTACTTATATGATAATTATCTTTTTTTCTTTAAAAATTGAATTGAGTGGGAGGTTTTTTTACGGTTATGGTAATATGTCTTAAAACTCGTAGTTTGTAAATTGATAAATATATTCTGTTTTGTTTTTCGATAAAAATTCTTATTGAAATTGTAATCTTGAATCCAATAAACTAAGGTCCTGAGGCTATTAAATGTAGACTTGAACTTTATGTGATGACATAAAACATGGATCAAGTTTGAGTATATAGCCTGAAATGGTCTATAGTATAGGGATAAGGTTGGGCGCCTTGTTCTGGGGACACTTTGTAGTTAGTACAAACGATGTGATTCTGAATCGTTCATATAGAGATATGTGAGTGGGAGCATCCTATGCAATGAGTTTGTATAAGACTGGACCACGACTTAGTCACTTTTGCTTTATAACACCGTTTACTGTATAAAACTAACTAATTCAAATTTGATGACCTTGGTAACTCGATTTCAATCCTGAGCAAACTATGAACTTCTATTTATTCGAGATTTTCTCTAGATCTGTATGGGTGAGAGCAGTTCAACAGCGCTGGCTCAATAAGCCTTCCATTTCAGGGGTAAGACCGGGTAAATGGTTGGGGACATAGGGTGCAAGACGGACTTCACTCCTACCTGTCTCTAGTGGTAGTAGATAGGTTGTGACCTTAAGTGCTGACTTCGGAATTAGAACAAGGGGCTTCACTCTCTCACTAGGCTGAGAAGGACTCGATTTATTGGGTGGACCACAAATCAATTGTTCTTTAGAGGTTCAGTGGGATTGAAGGAACAAGAAGTGTTCTCGGGGGTAAAACGATATTTTGATCCAGCCAAGACCACGAACAACCTGTGAAAGATTGACTTACTGGTTATGGTTATATCAGATGGACAGAAAGATATTATCTATAGTGAGGGGAGTGCAACTTACGGGACTTTAGTGGAATGACCCGTTAGTTAACAAATGTGATTAATTAGTTAAAGAATTTATCGATTAATCTCGGATTGTTTGAGCCCATGATCTGTAGGTCCATTAGGTCCTTCCTGCTAAGCTCATATGGATTAAACTTAGAACAGTATGTGGAACTAATTCGAATTGTTCGAATTAGGAAAAGGGGATAAAAACCGACAAGTATATGTGATACCGCTATCGGTTTTTTGGATGGCGCTCTATATTTAAATGTGATTTGAATTTTGAAAATATGAATGCATATTCATATTCGAGAGGTCAAAATTAGTCAAGAGGGGTCAAAACTATAAAAAGTCAAAGGGTTGACTTTTTTGGTAGGGAAAGTCAAAGTTTGACTCTTGACCAAATGAAAAAAGACCATTTTGCTCTTGACTAGAGTTAATGGAATTATCAACATTTTGTTGGATAATCCCACTAACTTGAGTGGACTATGTGTAAACATTATAGAATGACACATAACCCACTTTGGTTTAGTGCTTTGTGAGGTGTTGATTTTGGTGAGTTTTTACATGCATTAGATGCATGTATTGTTTTATAAAAGAAGTTTATAAAATAAATTCTCCTCTTTTTTTTAGCAAGCTGCATTTTATATCATTTGGTTTCCAAATTCTCACCAAAATTCCTTTTTCTCATATTAACCTTGAACTTCCCTTTCTCTCTTTTCATTCCTTCATTCACTGGGTCCCACAACCGGTTCTGATCCAGAGAATAGCAAGGAAACTCTAGTGGTGGTCGGTAGAATTCGGGTCGAGTTTCAGCGAAAGAAAGCTTTTTTCGGGAGCTAAAAGGTTGTACACTATCCCTTTTAGTTTACTGTTTTTTTTTCTTTTGCATGCTAATATCCTTTTAATTAGAAGCAATTTAGAGTGTAATTAGATCCTTTATTCCGCTGCGTATGTCTCGTGTTCCATCAGGTAATTAAGAGATAAAAGAAAAATCGTTTTTCAAAATCAGTGGTTGATTCATTCGGATAGATCTCTCACAGAAAAGGCTATCGAGTAAAAGCGTTTTACTAAACAATAGCATCTAAAGAGTAAAAACGATCGAGGTCTGAGTTTACAATACGATAGTTACTCGATACTCGTTGCTACACGATCGAGTAGTAAAGTCTATACGATAGGTTTCTTCTTACTAAACGATCGAGTATCTAGTCTATGCGATAAACTTCATCCATCACCCACTTACTCGATCGTCTATCCCCTTCTTTCCTCTTTCCAAAGTCACACAGAGCCCACAACTCCTAGATTCCCACACCAAGAATACCAAAGTAACTCTTGTGGTGGTGTTCTAGTTTCGTTTGAGGTTCGAGGATCGAGTTGGACTAGATAGTGATCGAGGTTTCTTTAGTTCGTGTTTTTGGCTATTCTGATCATTGCGTTCGAGTACATCATTGGACGCGTTGAAGATTGATCGAGGGATACTTTAAGAAAGTTTCTTCAAAGGTTTGCATACTCAATCCCTTGTTCATACTTTTAAATAAGCATGCTTGTAATTTACTTAATTATGCATAATCTGTTATTATAGACTGTAATGTGTTTGTGTTCATTCTCAATGGAATTTGGAAGGATCCGCTTTTCGCAAACTGGATCTCTAAGTTTAGATTTCCTTCAATTGGTATTAGAGCGAGGTTATAAAGGAAAGGAAACCTTTTATTGGAAAAATGACCAAACGACCTTTTACTGAAAAAATGACCAAACGACTTTTTAATAGAAAAATAACATGGACCGCCCTCATAAGCAGGAGTTCCCAACTCACTCAAGATTAAGGTCATGTCACCTATGGTCATCTTAGTGAAATGTAAGTCTCAATTATGAACGGCGTTATATAAAGAGACCAATCATTTCCTGGTCTGGTCTTATACAAACTCTTTGTATAGGATACCCCAGCTGGCATGTCTCCATATGAATGGTCAGGATCAAATCATTTGTAGCGCTTTACAACACTTGTAACATCTACAAAGCGAGTTGTATCCGTAGTATCACCAAGATAAGGTATCCCTCCTTTATCCTTATACTACATACCATTTAGTGTTGGGTTTTATGTCCTAAAACTGGTAGTTTGTAAAATGATAAACGTTTTCTATAATCAATATATTTATTTTTGATTTCATAAATTGTATGAAAGTATAAATCCAATAAACTAAGACCAATAAACTAAGACCCATGACTATTGTATGAGTACTTGAACTTTATGTGGAGACATAAGAGTGGATCAGATTTGAGTAAATGGTCAAAATGATCTATGATACATGAATAAGGTTGGGTACCTTATTCTATTAACATCATTGGATGCGGCCTACTCTGCAGTTGTTACAAAGAGTTGTAAAGTGCTACATACGATGTGATCCTAATTCGTACATATTATGACATGAGAAGTGGGAGCATCCTATGCAATGAGTTTGCATAAGATCAAGACCAAGAAATAAGTCACTCTTACTTTATAACATTGTTTACTATTTAAGACTGACTATTTCACCTAGATGACCTAGGTAACTCGATCTTAATCCTGAGCTAACTATTGAAACTTCTGGGTTTATTCGGATTGCCTTAGATTTGCATAGGGTGAGGGTTGGGCTCGAACACACCAGTTCAATAAGACTCCTTTCACGAGGTAAGGAACGAAATAAGATGCTTAGGGACAGTAGTGGCAAGACGGAGTTTTCACGCCTCTATCCTTTCTAGGGATTAGGAGAAAGGTTGTTCTTCTCAAGTATGAATCCAGGTCACTGAACAAGGGGTCCACGAACTCTCATTGGCTAGAGAGTTGGGTTTAGTGATTGGTCAACAAAACAAGTTGTTCAATGTAGAGGAGTATAGGGATCTGATAGAATGACGATTATATAATCTCGGGGGTAAAAATACTTTGCCCACGTTAATTTAACGACAACCTGTGAAGGGTCGACTTGCTGATTATGGTTAATCATTGTGGACTAATAGTATCTAACAGTGAGAGGAGTGTAATATGGGCCCTTTAGTGGAGTGAACCCATTAGTAACGATGGGGATTAATTCGGTCCCTAATGAGTTT
>NC_052357.1:22242105-22243376 GCF_009727055.1 Benincasa hispida
TCTAAGGAACAGAGTCCTAAGACACCTCAAGAGGTTGAGGAGATGAATCGAATTTCATATGCATCAACAGTAGGGAGTTTAATGTATGTTATGTTGTGTATTCATCCCGGTATATGTTATGCCATATAAATTGTCAGCAGATTTCAGTCCAATCCTGATCATGATCATTGGACTGCTGTTAAAAACATTCTCAAGTATCTTTGGAGAACGAGAGATTATATGCTCGTGTATGGTGCTAAGGATCTAATCCTTACTGGATACATTGATTCTTACTTTCAGACCGATATTGATTCGAAGAAAACAACTTCGAGGTCAGTATTCACTCTAAACGGAGGAGCAACTGTGTGGAGAAGCATCAAGTAAAGTTGTATTGTAGACTCCACAATGGAAGTTGAGTATGTAGCTACAAGTGAGACAACAAAAGAAGCAATATGGCTCAGAAAGTTCCTGACAGATCTAGAAGTAGTTCCTAATATGCACCTGCCTGTCACTCTCTATTGTGACAACAGTGAAGCAGTTGCAAATTCAAAGGAACCACGAAGCCATAAAAAGGGAAAGCATATTGAACGAAGTACCATCTCATCAGGGAGATTGTACATAGAGGAGATGTAATGGTCACCTAGATTGCTTCCCAAGACAACTTAGATTATCCATTTATGAAGGCCCTTTCGACTAAAGTGTTCGAGGGTCACTTAGTAAGACTAGGTCTACGAGTTTTGTATCACTAGGGCAAGTGGGAGAATTTATGGAAATTGTAATGTCCTAGTTTATTGTATTTGTACATTTTATTAGCTAGTTTATTGTATTTGTACATTTTACTCTCTCCATGTAAACTCAACATTTTTATATATTTGTATATAGTGATCCACCGGATTTTTAGTCCAAGTGGGAATATTGTTGGGTTTTATGTCATAAAACTCGCAGTTTGTAAAATGTTAAACATTTTCTATAATCAATATACTTATTATTGATTTCGTAAATTGTATGAAAGCCTAAATCTAATAAACTAAGACCCATGACTATTGTATGAGTACTTGAACTTTATGTGGAGACATAAGAGTGGATCAGGTTCGAGTAAATAGTCAAAATGATCTATGGTACATGAATAAGGTTGGGTACCTTATTCTGGTAATACCATTAGATGCGGCCTACTCTGTAGTTGTTACAAAGAATTGTAAAGTGCTACATACGATGTGATCCTAATTCCTTACATGTATCGACATGAGGAAGTGGAGGCATCCTATGCAATGAGTTCTGCATAAGATAGGACC
>NC_052357.1:22243401-22254259 GCF_009727055.1 Benincasa hispida
CACATATATATATTATTATACGTGTTTTTTGAGTGTACTGCTGGAGAGTTGAGAGGAGAGGTCGAGTGTGAGTGACAGCAGTGTGAGAGAGGCTGGTTATTGTAACTTGGATAGTCAGATGGACAAAGAGAAAGACTTAATAAGTATTATGCTATGCAATATTCACCCCAAGTTAACAACCAATAGAACTCGAGCCAACAGGATCATTAGGTCCCAAGGTAGCTTTGGATAAAGTCGAGAACCAGTATTTGGGTTAGATTTGAAATTGTTCAAATTGACGAAGAGGAAGTTCGATTGATATATGATATAATGGACTAGTTAATATATATGCTGTATGATCATGGACAACAACTTGATCGTGAGTTGGCCAGTTTAGATGATAAAACTAATCTATTATTGATAGAAGTTTAAATATTAGTAAAAAACTTCATGTGGGAGAGTAGTACAAACAATAACTGATTAAAGATATATAATATATTTAATATCACAGTACGGAGAAGAGAAATAACTATAGTAGATATGTGATAATCAAACTAAGGAATTAAATATAATATTGATTATATTAATTAATTAATTAATTATATGAATATTTAAGTCCTTTTCATGTCGAACGTGGGTCTAATGGCAGCAATTCGATGTATGGTAACCATGAGTAAAATGGAAAAAGTATTCACTTTTGAAAATCGTTCATCGATCGGTCGTATCAATTCCGCCCAAAAGAATCAGAAGCGCCGCATTGGTGAAAGTAAACAATGTTTTGAGAGCCTAATATGATAGCTCTCCGCCTAAACGATATATCGTGCGCCTAAACGTCGAGACACTGTCGCCTAGACGATCGAAATCAAATAGGTTTCTTAAATGATCGTATACGGACGCGTATTGTTCAGGTGCTTGATGTTGTCTTACGTTATTTTTTAGCTCTCAACGTCTCTAAGAGTTCCCATTCAGATTTAAGCGGTACTTCGTGTCAACCGCTGGAAGTGACCTCTCAAATTCGGAAAGTTATTTTAGCTTAAAATCTAGGATCTCGGTGAAAAGAGGAAAGGTTGTTCAAACACATAAAGTCTATTATAACGATATAGTAGGATTTCAAAATTGACATGTCTCTCACATAGTTTACACGTGAGATTTCATATGATGCTTCGTGTCACCCTGGAAGTGGCTCCATTTCGGCAACAGTGTTTTTATATGAGTCAAAATTATGAAAGTAAATGGAGGAAGTATTCGTCAGTTAAAGTGGTGATAGGATATGTGTCAAATATACCCTACTGGTCCTTCTCCTATGTAGTCCTGAAATGCGTGAGATTCCCTTATGTTTTTTTTCCTGCATGGTTTGCTTTTGGCGACCCTGTTTGCTAGCCGTTAAGCGACGCTATCCCTCGGAGGGTTGTAAACATAGGATCGGAAACAGACCCAGGATTCAGTAAAAATGAATAAGGTTTGTATAGTTTCGTATTTGGATATTTTCTTCTAATTTCCAAGAGCAAGTTTCAATAACGTTCTTATTAAGAATCTGAAAATTGGCCAAGGTCACACTTAAGAATTAAACCAGGTTGTTAGTAAGGATCTGGACCGATAAACGGGATAACACTAAAACGGATTAATAGGAATAAGAGGTTTATTCCAGAGACATATAGGAATAAGAAGTTATTTCAGAGATAGTGTTGGTCAAATTGTTTGCTTTTAGTGAAAGGAGTATCTGGCTGCCCGCATCAGTAGAGATATTTTGACTGCACTAAATATTCGTTGAAAAAATAATAATGTTATGTACATATATTACCTTTTTGCTAAAAAACTTGATTTTTTGGATTTTTAGTTATAATTTGATAAAATTTAGAATTTTGTTTGAAAATTTTAATTACATGTTGGAATTCCTTTCTAAAGATTACCGCTTCCCGATTAAATAAAACAGTAATATCATAATTTCAACAAAACAAATTACTAACTGAGATTAACACAAAAAGTTTTAAAACAAAGAAGGAATTTCTCTATCTCCCAACTCCAAAATCTGAAAGTTAATGAAATTATATAGATGAGAGTGGCAGAAATTCGAAACACAAGATAAATATGATTTACTTGTTATCGAGCATGTTTAGTGGAAAAAACGATAAAAGAATCTGATTATTGGAGTTCAGGTGCTTGCCTAATCATGTATTTAACTATCTCAACAAAAGGAAACAAGTTCCTGGGACGAGTTGAAAAAAATGTGAACAATCTTAGTAGGGATTAAGAGATTGGTTTACACACAAACAAGTGGGAGACTGATGAAAGTTATTAAGAGAATAAAGTACAAATTTATTTTGAAAAAAATGTATATTATAATTCCTCTTCTATGAAAAGAATCTAATATCTGCCTCTGTTTGCCTAAGAACAAAAATCATAAAAAGTTTCGTTTTCGAAAATGATGAAAGTGGTTCACTTTCCAAATATGGGAAAAATAAAAAAATTTGCTTTGCAAAAATTAGAAAATAACTTGGTACCAATGTTAAAAACCAACTAAGGTCAAAGCTGTTTTGAACAATATAGAGAATGTTATAAACTGCTGGAACGTCAAAAGAAAATGGAAGATTTCTTTCAAAAACGTTATCTTTTGGCACTTTTAAAACTGTCCATAAATCTCACAAGAATTGAGAGATTGTTAAAAACGGTCTTCTAAAAATGTAAGTTGGAAGACAGTTCATTATCAACATGTGAGTCCCTGTCTCGAGGGTAAAACTGAACAACAGAAACTTTCTTTCTGGAAAAGGTCTTTAGCGAAGAACCCCTAAGAAATGGGCCTCTAAATGTTAGAGCAAGAGGAATGGGTTTGAAAATATTTCAATACAAGTTTTAATAGATAATTATTCTAAGGTAGAGCAATGTTACTTATGCACACAAAAGTCTGAAAAACTTTTGAAAAAAGGTTTCAAAAGAGTATAAGGTTGAGGTTTGAAAACCAATTTAGGTAAAAAGATTAATACACTTCGATCAGGATCGAAGGTGGTGAAGTATATGGACAGGAGATTCCAAGAACTATTTTGATAGGAACATGGGATTCAGTTCCCAACTCCCACAGACCGCCGGCCACAACAGTCAGCCAAAAATCGGTGGTGGCAGAAAAGGAAGAAACAGAACTTGTTGGACATGTTCGTTCATGATGCGTTATGCTCAGTTACCAAAATTTTTTTGGGGGACACCGCAAGTTTGGGATTGCAAGTGTATATTATTGAACATGGTTCCCTTCGAAAATGTGTTTCTGAAACATCCTTTACGAGCTTATGGAGAGGACTTAAAGGAAATTTATATCACTTCAGATTTAGGGCTGTGTCCAGCACATGTGTGGTGCAAAATCCTAAAAAGTTTGGAACACTGTTCAAAAGTATGCTCATTTGTAAGCTACCCAAAGAAAAAAAAGGTGGTTCTCTTTATGATCCTAAAGTTATTTGGGTTATTGGACAAAAATTGCAACTTTCCCTGGGAAGGAAAAAAGAATTATATAAGAACCATGCAACGCTCGCAAGTAAAGCTAGTAAATAGAAAGAAATGTCCAGAGAAAAAGACAAAATGCAATCAACAAGAGTTGTTGAAAATCGTAGCAAAGGTCCTTCATAAAGAGTTGTTGATAAGAGACATTGGTCCATAAACAAAAAAGAAAGTTTTTTTATGAAAACCCGGGGATTATTTCACAATCCTTCTCAAAAGAGTGAGAAAAAGTGGGGGGCACGTGGGGGGGGGGGGGGGAGGGGGGGGGGGGGGGGGGGTTATGGCCTCCTCGTAGTGGGAGGGTTGTGCAACAGCCTGTCGGGGGGTACATTGGGTTTAAACTGAAAAAACAACCTCATCAAATACCAGATGAATGAGCTTAACTTTATCATTGTCTTTTTATCCGAAAAGCAATGAAAGATGTGGAAACAAAGGCCAATGATTAAAGCATGGGAACTTTGAAATGGAAATCTTAATGTATTTTCAAGCTAGATTCTATTCTGGGAATAACTTTGTAGGATGCAAACCTGAAAAGGGGGTAAAAAATCCATTTCCGGTTTGGCAAAAATGGATCTACAAAAAGAAGAAAAAAATCAAAGAGACCCTAACCTGGTAAGTAATAAAACCTAAACAAAAGCAAGACTTGTGGCAAAAAAGGTTTACCCAAAAAGAGAGGGGAATAGAATTTTTGAAAGAATCAAAAAACCCTTCTCTCGCATATTTGCCATGATAAAGTCTATTAGAATATTCTTGTCTCATAGCCACAATTTTTATGATTGTGAAATTAGGCAAAGATGGATGTCAAGAAACCTTTTCTTAAAATGGCTATCTTGAAGAGGAGTATCTAAATTAGTCTTCAACCAAAAGAAGGGTTTAATACAGCTAAGGTCAAAGAGCAAAAAAAAGGTTTTACAAAATTTAATCCGATCCCATTTATGTGTTAAAACAAGCTTCTAGTGTTAGGATTGTTGTCCTAAATTCTCTGGAGTCCTCGTTGTTTTGTTAAAGATGCAACATTGTTTGATGAATAAAAATAAATGTTTATTTATTATGTGCTTTACTCAAATGATCAATAACATCTTCTGGTTATCTTAATGTGACTTAGCATTTATATGTGATATACAAGTGATTCATGCCTTAATGATAACCTAAAAAAGTTTGTAGATAAGGATTTAAGGTGGGATATCCTTGATCCTAGAACTAATGGATTATGACCCGCTTTGTAGAGGTTTGCAAGTGTTATAAATCTACTTATAGATGGTAGATCCTAACCCGTTCTTGTGGAAGAGTGTGATGCGGGGGTGTCTATACACAGAAATTTGTATAGACCTGATACCACAGATACTAAGGCTCTATTATATAACATCGTGATACTAAGAGACTTAAACTCACTTAAAGACCAATAAGGTTGAACACGACCTCAAATCCTGAAGTGATTTTGGGAACCCTGCTTTTAGGGCGGTGCCTCTTATTAGTAATGGGTGACGATGGGCCAGAATTGGCAAACTTCAACAAGCTACCTTTTTGGGACTTGTCTTGATCTGAAACTGAACCAATCCACAAGATGGAAATTCAACTTCTTTCTGGAAGTAGGGATATAGAAAGAGCTCTCTTTAAGGCTGATTCCGGGGCTGTGTATAACATGTGGCCACGCTTCCTCTTAAAAGAGAGGACTCGGTCAAGTAAACTATGACTTTTTAGTGTTTATTAGAGGGATCTTGTACTTAAGAAGTTTAAGATGTAAACTACAGGGGGTAATGAATTATTGCCCAGTGTACTACGAACGATAATGAAGGGTTGTCGCAATTTGATGGCTTAGATAGTGACACATAATATATCTGTGGGAAAGATAGATTCAGTTGTCGGCTTGTATGGAGTGCCTGCAGTTTTACTGGGTTGTTGGATCCCAGAACTAAAGAGTTTAGTCATTATTTCACTACACTTTGACCTTCGCGCTATAATGGTTCCATAAGGTCCCTTGGTAGCCCTAAATTGACAAAGAGTATTTTGAAATTATATATAAATATAATGGTATGAATATGAATAAAAATTAGTGGAGGATATGTAGATGAATTTTAACATTAAGTGCCATGGAATAAGAAAAAGAACTAAATGGTTTATATGTTTCTAAATGAAAAGTATTAAAACTATAGGTTAATTAAATAAATGTAGATAAGTTGGTTATCAAATTTATATTTATAATATATAATTGATTAATAAAATTAAATCTTTTTCTTTAATAACCAATTGAAAATGGGAAGGATTATGGTGGTTCACGGTAACCCATGAGATAAAAGAAAATTTGTTTTCTATTTTTAGTCAGTTTACAATAAGATTGAAAATTTGTTTGAGAATTTTCTCTCTCCGCAAAAGAAACCACGAAAAGCTGTCAAAGAAAATAAGATTTATAAATGACAGCTTGAAGGATAAACGATCGTGTAGGTTTGGTAAGGCGACAGATCACTTAGCTAAAACACGCTTAGGCTTAGCTAAACGATTGGGCCATCGGACCTATGCGATAAGGTTTTTGTTTCTCCCACTTGCCACAAATCGTGTACAACGATTGGTCCTTTCCTTCTTTGTATGTCCCTCATACAAGTCCACCAAGAGCCCACTCTGGATCTTACAACGAGAATACCAAAGAAATAGCCTTTCTTAAGGGTGTTATATCTCAAACCGAACAACGTTCGAGTTCTTATAGAAGGCCGTTCGTGTTGTAGAGAGGGAACCAAAAGGCGACTCGCTAAGTGAGCGAGCGCAAAGTGTTCATGCCATTGTTGTGATCTGGGTGTTCAAGTGTTCAGGTTGCGTTGTTTGAGTCGTCGTGACAAGGAGCGTGGAAAAATTGATTGACAAATCATCGTAGCATTTAATCTTGTTCTTTTTGAGTCTCATGCTGGAATTTTATGTATTGCATGCATAACCTAAATGTGTTTTTGTTACGATTGTAATTGAAATGTTCATTCATGATTGTACATTTGGAATGATCTATTTTCCACTACTTATGGAAATCTTGAAGTTTATTTACCTTCACTAGATCCCTGAAATATGAGTTTGACGTGTGCATCAAAACTTGGCTTTGAATGCAAAAATTGGTGACGAACCCTTGTTTATAAGAAGAATTGTCAAACAAAACTGTCGGCTTTTCTGGTGTGTATGTTGATGATATCTACTTTGAATGAGGTAGAAATACTAAGATGAACAGTTAAGCCAGATGTTGGTTCGCAAATTCCATAATGAAAGATTTGGGAAAAGCACATATATTCTTGGAATCCAAAATAGTTTAGAAATCGCAAGAACAGAACATTAGCATTATCTCAAGCATCTTATTATAGACAAGATGTTATCTACGTTAATAAAATGCAAAATTCCAAGAAAGGATTTTTACTTCAAGTAAGGAATTCACCTTCTAAGGATCAAGTCCTAAGACACCTAAAGATGTTAGGAGATGAATCGAATTTCATAATGCACAACAGATAGGGAGTTAATGTATGTATGTTGGTGTATCATCCCGGATACTTATGCCATAACTAAATTGGTCCACAGATTTCAGTCCAAACCTGATTCATTGGGACTGCGTTTAAAAAACATTCTTCAAGTAAATCTTTGGATAATCGAGAAGATTATATGCTGTGTATGGTGCTAAGGATAATCTTACGGAATACATTCATTTTAACTTTCAACTGTCAGACCGATATTGATTCGAAGAAACATTCACGCTTCGAGGTCAGTCATTCACTCTAATACACAGCGAGACGAGCCCTGTGTGGAGAAAGCATCGATCAGTGAACAGTTGTAATTGTTGATACTTCACACAATGGAAGTTAGTATGTATCATATAGTGAGAACAACAACAAAAGAAGCAGTACATGGCTCAAATCTCCTGCAGGATTATAAAGTATCTTAATATGCAACCTGCCTTGTCACTCTCATAAAGTGACACACAGTCGGGAGCAGTTGCAAATGTCAAAGGAACCACGAAAGCCAGTACAAGGGAAGCATATTGAACGAAGTTAAAAAACTTGTACATAGAGGACATGTAATTGTCAACCTAGAATTGCACTAAAAAGAAAGTCTTCGATAAAGTCACAGAGCGAACGACTATCAAGAATTTATGGAAGTAATGTCCTATAATAATTTATTTGTACATTTATAGCCTGATATATATGAAAATTTTTACTCTCTCCATGTAAACAAACATTTTAAATAAAGAGAAGAGGATTATAAACCAACACATCCAAAAAAAAAAATATAATATATTATATATAAATGTTAAACAAACATTCTAAACTACATCATAATACTTATATTGGATTTCGTAATTGTATAAAGCTTAACATAAAAAAAGAGAGAGTGAGATCCAGCGTTCGCACTACAACACTACACACTCGGCAACGATACGACCTACATAACAACGATCTCAATAGAATGAACCGTACGTGTGAATCAAAAAAACCTATGAACATGAGGAAGTGGAGCATCAAAATGCAGCATGGAAGCATACGCACTTCAGCGAAATAGCTCTACTCGCTTATAACTGTGTTTACTGATAACATTTAATGTGCACTAGCTAACAATAAAAAGACCTCTCAAAAAATGGCTGACGAGGTTGGTACACACTACGAGATCACTGGGCTAATCAAAAAAACCGACAGAATAGATAGTGGACATAAAGTGTAAAGACGAAAAGTTCAATGTTAAACCTATTTAGTGGATAGGAGAAAGTTGTTATAACTCACGTACTCGCAACCCTCATTATTAACCGGGAAAATTGGGATGAGAAAATTATGAAAATGAAACGAAAAAGGTCACTAGTAAAGACAAACTTATGAAAAAACCCATCTATACATAAAAAAAACACCAAAAATCCAAAAAAAAACCAAAAAAAAAAAAAAAAAAAAACATGAAGCGCGAAACCTTCGGGTTAAGTAGTTACCGTAATAATAAAAGAGGATCTTAGGGACATAATATTGACAAACTGGCAAAAGTTTAAGAGATAAGTGTGGGAAGCAACACACAATACAAATACAGGACTAGTTTCCCTAAACTAGATAGCGAAGTGCAATGGAGTGACCCATTAGTTAACGAATGAGGATTAATCTGGTCTAATGAGTTTAGTCAATTAATCTCGGATCGTTGAAGCCCATGATCTGTAGGTCCGCGAGGTCCCCCTACTAGCTCGTAACGGACTAGCTCTAGAATAACGTGATAAGTTAATCTGAAACGCTCAAATTAGAATTAAGGAAATTAGTGATTATATGAGATATAATTATGTGTTTAATATGAGAATTAAACGGAATAGGAGAATTTATATTTAAATATGATTTAAATATATAAAGATGGATATATGTAAAAAATTAATTTAATATTTGATATTAAATTAATTGTTTTATTTAAAAATTAATTTATGAAATTAATTTCATTTTTCAATTTTTAAAATCAAAATGGATTTTGGAAATATCATGTTTTATTTTATGATAAAATTGGAAATTTATGAAAAACAAAACACAAATGGAATAAATTGATTTTCCATTATCCATCTTTCAACTTGCTCACACAAAAACTTTCATCTTTGCCTTGTCTTCTACAAGCATGAACTGCAACTCATACAACTCTCTTCTTTGCATGTTGATATGCAATATAATGAAGAGTTTAAAGTTATTTTCGGGCATGCAATCTATAGAGAATTTCACAAAAAAATCGGGTTGAAGAAAAGGTTCTTCACCAAGATTGCTAATATGAGTGTTTTTCCTTCATCCCCTGTTTCAAGCTTGTTTTGAGTCCCACAACTCAATCTAGAGTACCAAAAGAATAGTGGTGAAGAACTTAAGGTGGTCTGCAACAAGAGTCGGAGAAGATAGCAGCTGGAGAATGAGCTTTGAAGAAGTTCTACAAGAGGTATGTCTTGAAACTGACTTGTTTTCTGCAAGAGCATGCTTTATATTTTGCCAAAATTAGTGAATTAGAGTGCTTAGATGATCATTGTGCTTCCGTTGTTGCTGATACAATCCTACATTTAGGTTATTACTTAAGGCATAATCCACTTGTATATCTCCACATACATGCTTAAGTTACATAAAATAACCATGGATCTTAGTTAATTGGATTGAGTAAATGCTTATAAAATAACATTTATTTTATTAATAACAATATGTTCACAAAGTGTTTACAAACTACAAGACTACCAGGAGAATTAGGATGCTAATCCCAACAATCTCCCACTTTTCCTAATGCCTCGTGAGACTGATGTACAATACAAAAACAGTACAATATACAATAAAATAGGGCATACTCTATACCCCAATATCATCTCCCACTTGCCCTAGACAAGGTGCCACATGTCCTGTAGACCCATACTCTCCAGATGACCCTCCAGCACTTTAGCCGTGAGAGCCTTTGTAAATGGATCAGCAAAGTTATGCTCCAGCACGATCTTTGTGACTATCGCATCACCACGATGCACAATCTCCCCTGATCAAATGTTACTTCCGTTCGATATGCTTGCCTCTTTGGTGACTCCGAGGTTCCTTAGAATGTGCCACAGTCCCGCTGTTATCACAATAGAGTGTGATCGACAAAGACAAATTTGGAACAAATTCCAAATCGGTAAGGAACTTCCTAAGTCAAACAGCCTCTTTAGCAGCTTCACAAACGGCTACGTATTTGGCTTCCATAGTGGAGTTCACTATGCATCCCTGCTTGATGCTTCGCCAAACTACAACCGAACACTGATGTCGATTTCCGAGAATCTCTATAAGTCTGAAAATCAGAATATGTGTATCTTGTAAGGATCAAATTCTTATCTCCATACATGAGCATATAGTCTCTAATTCTCCGAAGATACTTGAGGATCGTTTTGACCGCCGTCTAATGATCTAATCCTGGATTGGACTGATATCAACTGACAATCCCTATACATAGCAAATGTCAGGTCTAGTACATAACGTTGCATACATGAGGCTTCCAACAGCCGAAGCATAAGGAATCCATCTCATTTCCTCAATCTCCTTGAGGTGTCCCTTAGGGCATTGTTCCTTAGACAAAATAATTCCATACTTGAAGGGTAATAAACCCCTCTTGAAATTCTGCAATCGAGTACCAATCAACATTTTGTCCAATGTAACGATGCCTGAGATACAGGCAATCTCTTGTTCTTACGATATGAATGACTGGAGCCTAAGAACATATTGCGCTTCTCACCAATTTTTTATTTTGGAATTGGCGACTAGCCACGATTTAATGTCAGTTCAGAAACCTACTCAACCCAATTGAGTAGGATATATCTACATACCGCACCAGAGAAAGCTATTGAGTTGTTGAGATTTAATTGGTAAACACAAAGGCTAATCAACATCTAATCAAAGCCAAATGATTTGATCGCACTATCAAATCTAAC
>NC_052357.1:22254661-22276468 GCF_009727055.1 Benincasa hispida
ACTCCCTCGACCTGGGTATAACCCTTTGCCACGAGTCTAGCCTTAAAGGTTTGCACCTTTCCATCTACACCTCGTTTTCTCTTATAGATTCACTTACACCGTATAGGTTTTACCCCATCAGGCTAATCCAAAAGTTCCCAAACAGAATTGAAGTATATAGACTTTATTTCCTGATTCATGGCTTTAATCCACTAATCTTTGTCAACATTTTCCATTGCTTGCTAATAAGACAATGGATCCTCAACTCCATCATCAGACATGATGTTTTGAGCTTCAATCAAACCTATGTAGCGTTCTGATGGGTTCGCAACCCTCCCACTACGTCGAGGCAATCTCAACTCTTGAGATGATTGACTAGATGAACCGACATCAACAACTCTTGTTGATCTATCAGTCTGTTCAACAACTCTTGTTGAACTTTCAGTAGTCTCACTAGAAATCTCATGTAAAACAAGCTTGCTTCGTGGATTATGATCCCTGATGTGGTCTTCTTCCAAGAAGATAGCATTTGTCCACACAAACACCTTGTTTTTACTCGGATCATAGAAGTATCCACCCATTTTCCTTAGGGTAGCCTACAAAGAGGCAAACTTTAGAACGCGGTTCCAATTTTTTAGGGTTAGCCACAAGCACGTGGGCCAGACATCCCCAAATCTTGAAGTGGCGTAAACTACCTTTACGACCTCTCCACAACTCAAAAGGTATTTCAGAAACACTCTTTGAGGGAACGTTGTTCAAAACATAACATTCAGTCTCCACTATAAAACCCCAAAACGAGTCTGGAAGATGAGCATAACTAATCATAGACCGAACCATATCCTACAGGGTTCCGTTTCTCCTTTCTAATACATCAATCTACTGATGTATACCTAGGGCCATGAGTTGGGACGTGATTCCATGTTCTATCATATAGTTTTAGAATTTGAGGTCTATATACTCTTCACCATGATCAGATCGTAGTGTTTTTATCTTCTTTCCTAAAAAGTTTTCAACTTTAGTCTTATACTCATTGGACTTTTCAAGGGCGTCAGACTTATGTTGCATTAGGTATAGATACCCGAATCTTGAATAATCATCTATGAAAGAGATGAAATATTCATACGCAACTCGAGCTCTAATACTCATCGAACCACAGAGGTCTGAATGTATAAGCTCCAAGGTTTCCTTGGCTCTATAACCTTTTCCAGTAAAAGGTTGTTTGGTTATCTTGCCTTCAAGGCATGATTCACATACGGGCAAAGAGTTTTCTTCTAAACTCTTTAGAAGTCCACATTTCACCAACTTTTTAATCCTATCAAGGTTAATGTGACTTAACCTTAGATGCCAAATATGGGCATTTTCCTTAGGAGAAATCTTTGGTCTTTTTGCAGTTGTCGTTATTCTGAACATTTCAGTATTAAGCAAGGCTTTTATGACTAACGACTTTAGTACATACAAGTTATTTTCCATTGAACCAAAACCAATCTTCATACCATTCTTGAAAATAAATATTTTACTCTAAAAAAAAAAAGAAGATGGTATAACCTTGTTCAATCAAACAAGAAACTAAGATTAAGTTCCTCTTGATATAAGGAGCTAAAAAAACATTATCCAGTAACAGATAACGTTTCTTATCCAAAAATAACTTTAGCCTACCTACAGCAACAGCTGAAACAACCTCACCAGTACCGACTCAAAGAGTCATCTCTCCATCTTCCAACGTTTTCCAGGAACTAAATCCTTGGAAAGAAGAACTAACGTGGTTAGTAGCACCTGAATCAAGTATCCAGATAGAATCATCATTCTCTACCAAACACGTGTCCAAGACAAATAAATCACATTTACTGTCTTTAGACTTCTTCCTCTTCTAAAGAGTAGTGGGATCAGTATCAGAACCAAAATAAGCTCCAGGTTTCATTTCAGAGAACAATTCTCGTCGATGAACTTCATCAGAGTCAGCAACAATTGCTTTCTCTCTTAGTCCCTTAACATTCAAGAAAGATTAGAGATTATCTTAGGAACTGGTACTACTGGTTTCTTTGTCATCAATCCATTTGTGATCAAAAAGTGAGAACTGATGTTCAAAAAATTCTTGCAACGAGTACATGATCTTACGTGCATGTTCTCAACCCTTTTGGCCAATGCATCAGGTATGCTAGCCAAATTGTGAAGTCGGGCCATCGAATTAGCCTTCATTCACCCCTTATATGCATTGCGAACATTTCACGATGCATCAAGGGTCGAGACTTGAGGACAATCCTCAACCATAACAAACTCGAGGTTGTTTTCCACAAAATATGTATTAAGAGACTCCTTCCAATGTATGAAATCGGTCAAATTAAAAGAGACAACTAACAGAAAAACATACATATTGCTGAAAAAACAAACACATTGATCTACATTAGATATTAGCAAATATTATTTAAAAACAAAATCTAATTTGGTTTAGCAAAATCTAAATGAACTCCGTGTGACATCTAGTTTTGCAATGACGCTTTAGTGGTTTAGGACAAAAGCCACCGAATGGTGGTCAATTTTGTTGGGGATAATGCCCTAAAGTCTCGTCTCATGTAGTTTGTAAACAGTTTGTACGAACGCTTGTGATGTATAATATATGATATTTACTTCACTTCTTGTTTTTGCTCATTTGGATGTTTTATTTGTATTACCACAAACCAATAAACCTAAAATCCCTGGTTGTCTTTATGTAACTTAAGCATGTATGTGGTGACATACAAGTGGATCATGTCTTAAGTGATAACCAAAATGGTCTATCCTATATAGATATAGGAGGGAAACCTAATCCTGGTAACATGTACGGATGCACCCACTTTTGAATAGTTTACAAGTGTTGTGACTCTATCATAGCAGATGACTGGTCTTGAAATCATTCGGTGCAGGGGACATGCCGAGCGGGGGGCATTTCCTATACAAAGAGTTTATATAAGACTAACTATCGAAAGTGTTAACTTCTCATTTATATAAAACCGTTCATGACAGAGACTTCACTTCACTAGGATGACCATAGGTAACATGACCTCAATCCTGAGGAGTTGAGAATACCTGCCATTGTGAGGCGGTCCTTTGATTTGCATGGGTGCGAGTGGCCAGGCTGCCAACTCAAACCTACCACTTTGGGGATTCGTCTATATGTGGAGCTGGGAACTTAGCTACACAAGATGGAATTCACTCCTTCCCTAAAGTAAGCAAGTACATAGATTTCTCCCTTAAGAGCCTGATTCTAGGCTTGAACTATGTGGCGCCAACACACCTTCTCCATGGCCTGAAAGGTGTTCACACATAGTAGACTATGTTGTATTGTTCATTAGAGGATCAGTGGCACTTAAGGAGTGAGATGTAACTACAGGGGTAAAACGGTAAATTGGCTCTTCTGTACTTACAAGCATCTGTGAAGGTTATCGTACTCATGATTGTTATATCCAATGAAACATAGAAATATATCTCTGGTAAGAAGAGTTTCAGCTGTCGATCTTTAGTGGAATGTCTGGCAGTTAACGGATGGTGGATCTCGTGGCTAAAGAGTTTAGTCAGCTATTTACGTATCGTTGGAGCTTCGAGCCATAGGTTCATAAGGTCCCCTTGGTAGCTTGGATACAGTTGAGAATCAGTTTTTGGTCAGTTTGAAATGTTCAATATTACAAGAGAGTTTGATTATATATGATATAATTTGAACTGGTTAATATATATATATATGATTGACTAAATGTATGAGATACATTAATTTGGAGGGAAATTGGATATTAAAATTGATTTATATCAAGTAGAGGAGAAAAAACTATGTTGATATATGATATTATGCTACAGGTTATGAATATAATATGACTATATTTATTAGTTTATTTAAGTAGACAGTTATGAGATAATTGGCCGGCGTTTTCTCCGAATTTCGTGCGTTATTTGGAACTTCAATTCAGTTCTAGTAACTGAAGAATAAAATGAAAATGATTTTCATTTTGCAAGAGACACGGATACTTTGCTCACGGTGTGATAAGTATTCTATCGCTTAGTTGATTGCAGTGCCTACACGATAGAACCAGCTTAACTAAACGATCGCACACCCGTGCCCCGCGCTTTCTAAACGATCATTTATCGTTTCCGTTTACTAAACGATCGCTTAGCGCCTGAGCTGATCTAAACAATCGTATAGACAATTGCCTAGCTTTACAAGTCTACTGTGGTACCATGCACTAAACGATCAAGCACCCGACTATACGATAGTCTTTCCATTCTCCCACTTGCTTGATCTTAGTACACGACTACCAAATCCAAACAAAGCCCAACCTTTGGATTCTCACTCCGAGAATACTAAGGGCTCCGAGTGATAGTGTTATCCCTGTTGCCTGTTGTTCATGTGAAGCTGTTCGTGTAGACGACTGGGGTATTGCTAGACGATTACTTGTTGGTTTAGCCAGAGCGAGAGGTCGTTCGTGGAGAGAGCGAGATTTCAAGTGAAGAAAAGTCTTCAACTAGTATGTTCTCTCAGTCTCTTGTTTATTTATCCTTTAAAGCATGCCAGTAATTTAGCGTTATCAATGCATATCTATTTGTTTGAATATATATGTGAAAATTTTGTCACAATGAATTGGAAAGATCCGCTTTCGCTCATAGTTACTCTTGTATAAGAGTTCCTTCAAATTTATCCCTCATCTGAATTGAGACACTCTCAACCAGTCATTAATACCATAATAACTCTTATTCCTATAACGATTAGCCATCATTGATTTGGTCAAGAAATCATTAACTTGCTTAACAATTTTTCGTAAGTGTGACCCTTCATTTTAGATCCTAGAGTTCCGTCCCAAGCAGCCAATCCGAAGGGAAAAAATTCGATTAGGGCAAAAACTAAAGTGACCGTATCCATTTCTGGAATTCACCTTGATATTGACCAACCACACAAAAATGGCCCGAAGAAGAACGCTCCCAAGGCGCCATGAGGCCGTGCAAGAAGATATCACGGTGCAAACTAATGAAGGAGACTGCAGGACATGTTGACACACATCTTTCACCCACTTACTATAAATACTCTCTCCGTCCACCTTGATATTAACTCATGCAAATACCATCCGAAGGGGGATGCTCCCACAGTACCACGAGGTCAAGCATGAATCTCACGGCGTGAACATTCAGGGAGAAACGTGAGTGAAATTGACATATAATATATATTTTTTCCTCCCACTGAGTATTTTATAACCTAGGGTTTAGTTTACTTAGAAAAAACGCGGCTAATAATTTTAACTAAGTGACTTTTTAGGTTTGCCCAAAAGTAACTCTTACTTTGGAAAGTTGAACAACTTTTAATCATCATTCATTAAACTCTTTAACGAAGTCTTTGATCAACTATTGCATGCTTGTAGCAAATCTATCTAATTCACCTTTCCAGGTAGATTCCCAGGTAAGGGTATTCCGTTTCCGTCAGCTTAAATAACCCAGCCTAGCCAGAACCAGCCTTAGACAAAAGGTCCCTTATAGATAGATTTAATACAAATTTAATCTTTTATGGAAATCAATTTGGTCTTATTAAACCGATTTAAAACATTAAACTTAGGTATCTAATCTCATTAGAACCAGGAACTGAGGTCTATCTCAATCCAATTTTAAAACCCTTTTAAAACATAAGTTCACTTAAGTTCGCATGCAACTCTTTCTTATTGATTTTAGTTATAATTTCCATTATAACACTTATAACAAGAAACAACTAAAACCAACCACAATGCAAAGCAATACATACAAGGCATTCATAACTCTTATAAATAAGCCTAAGTGTCATGCTCCATGCATTGTTCATTCATTACTACTGGTATATAACACTTATATAATAAAGCAATGAACCAAACATACATGCTCTCATATACCCTTATACTATAACTCTTATAATATAAAGAAGATGCATGAATATGCTTAATGCATGCACAAATCAACTCTTATATTTCATGATGCATGAGCATGCTTTCTTGTAATTTCATCATGCCAATAACTATATTATAACACTTATAATATATGATGCATGAATAAAATGCATAACCTAAGGTTGGTTTTAAATCTATATGTCATACACTATGGCATATAAACAAACATATATTTCATGTACATTAAGTAGATGAATCAAGATAATAGCCTCAAATTCTTCAAAAACAAAGCTATGAGTCTATCGATTCAAATAAGCGAACCAAGTCTTGAATCGTCCGGACGAAGATTGCGTCTCCTTGATCATGTAACAAATTCTAGTGATCGTCTAGCAATGTTGTATGAGTATAAACGATCGTTAAGCAACGATCGTGTATCTTTGACTATGCGATGAAGCATGAAGGCCACGCGATCGTGCAGCGCGCATCGCGTAACGCATGCCTTAAACGATCGAGTAGACGACAAATATGTGGTGAAGCATAACCGTCTAAACGATCGCGAAGTAAGCGTAAGGTATCGTATACCAGGTGATCGTGTAGTCAGTGACTATGCGATGAAGCATTCTGAACTACACGATCGTTTAGTGAACGCACCTTTTATTAAATGACGAACATCAAATACTCTATGCGATCATTTACCCAAAGCGTCCACGCGATCGAGCAACCAACACTACACGATAGAGTAAACTCTTTACCCTATCATTTAGTATTAGCTAAACAATTGTTTAGTAAATACTACATGATCGGGCAGAACTTTTCTACACGATCGTTTAGCTTGGGCTACACGATGTGACCAACCTTTGGTCTTCTTCCTCGATGAGAACTGCATCTTCATGCTTCGAAAATTCATCACAAATGATTCAAACAACTTCAAACACTTTGAATACAGACTCGATTTTTTGTTAATTATGCCCAAAAATGCAAGGGCCCTTACAAATTAACACTTTGTAAACTTAAAGAAAGCTTAAACAGAGACAATCATCTTGTAAACATCCATCAACACATTCACAAACACATTTAACTCTTAAACGCATTGTAGAACATACTTAAAACCCACCACAACTATAAAGGAAGTTCAAAACAACAATAGAATTTGGAATATCAGAACAACCTGGCTTTGATACTAATTAAAGGAAATCACAAACAGAGATTTCCAACTTAAACATGTATGTGGAGACATATGAATGGATTATGTTTAAGTAATAACCTAAACGGTCTGTAGTATATAGATAAGGTTGGGTACCTTATCCTGGTGACACTACAGATACGGTCAGCTTTGTAGTTGTTATAAGTGTTGTGAAGTACTACAAATGATCTGATCCTAATCATTCATGTGGAGACAAGTGAATAGGTGTATTCTATACAAAGAGTTTGTATAAATCCAGACCACGAAATGAATAGTCTCTTTTTATGACACCGTTGCTAAAAGAGACTTACATTTCATCAGGATGACCATAGGTGACTTGACTTGAATCTTAAGTGAGTTGTGAACTTCTGCATATGAAGGTGGCCCTTTGATTTACATGGGTGAGAGTGGCTAGTTTTGCCGACTTAATATGTCTACCATTTTGGGGATTCGTCTGATTGGGGAGCTGTGAATGCAGCTATACAAGAAGAATTCACTCTTTTCCTATCGTTAGGGAAAGTAGAGAAATTGCTCCCTTAAAGGCTGATTCCGGGGCTTGAACAATGTTGGCATTGTTGAGTTATATGTCCTAAAACTCGCAATTTGTAAACTTTAACCATATTCTATTTACAATAAAGATGTTATTGAGATTGTTTCAATAAAATTGTTATTAAACATATAAATTGCATTTATAGATTCCTAAATCCTATAAACTAGCGAACCCATGGCGATAACATGAATATTTAAACTTTATGTAGAGAAATAAAAGAGGAAAAAGTTTGAGTATATAGCCAAAATGGTTTATAAGTATATAGATAGGCTTGGGTACCTTATTCTGAGAACACTATAGATGTGGTCCGCTTTGTATATTGATACAAACGATGTGATCCCAAAGTCGTTTATGTGGAGACATGCAATTGAAGACATCTTGTGCAAAGGATGTTTGCATAAGATCGGACCACGAAATAGTCACTTTTCTTTATAACGACCGTTTACTGTTAAAACTGATTATTTCAATTTGATGACCTAAGGTAACACGATCTTACTCCTAAGCTAATTACGCACTCGTGTTTATTCGAGATTATCCTTTAATTTGCATGGGTGAGAGTGGCTCAACATCGCCACTCAATAAACCTCTCATTTTAGGGGTAAGACTGGATAGATAGCTGGGGACATAGTCTTGCAAGACGAAATTCACTCCTACCTATTTTAGGGTTAGCACATAGGTTGTTCCCTTAAGTATTGACTCTTGGTTTTGAACAAAGGGGCCCCACCCTCTCTATGGTTGAAAGGGACTCGATTTATTGGTAGAACCATAAATCAATTGTTCATTAGAGGATCAGTGAAGACTTAAGAAGCAAGATGTATTAGAGGGGTAAAACGGTAACTATAACCTAATTGTAAATACGAATAACCTGTGAAGGATCAACTTAGTGATTATGGTTAAATCAAGTGGATAAAAATATATCTACAGTGAAGATAGTGCAACTACATAGCTATAATGGAGTGTCTCGATGGTTAACGAACATTTATTAATTCAATTTAAAGAGTTTAGCCAATTAATCTCAAATCGTTGGAGCTCATGATCTGTATGTCCATTAAGTCTCTCTACTAGCTCGTAAAAGGATAAAATCTTAGAATAGTGTGTTGAGAGAATTTGAAATGTTTTCTCAAATTCGGTAAAGGGTTTGGATTATTATATTCCATATAATTAATGTTTAATTATCGAATTAAACGTTACGGTTTTAGAGAGTTGATAATATTTAAATATGATTTAAATATTTTAATTATGTGTTTTATTAATTTAATATTTGATATTAAATTAATCTCAAATTAATTAATTAAATGGTTTAATTAATTATTTATCCAAATTAATTTTACTGAATTTTGAATTTATGAAATTCAAAACATAAAATTGATTTTTTTCTCATGTAATATAATTTGGAATTTGTTCCAATTAGTATTAAAAAGAATACGATTAATTGGAAAGTGGGATAATCCCACATTTTCCATTTATATCACATCTAATCCACTTATCTAAGTGGGAGATTAAGTGACAAATTCTTGTTGAATTTGATTTGCATGCTTTAGACCTATAAAAGGATTGAATTTAATTTATTTTCGGGTTCATACAATCCAAAATTCAGAAGAAAAAAAAAAAAACTGTTGTTGAATACTCTCTAAAAATGTTCTAAATTCACCTCAAGTCTCACTCAATTTGGGTTCCACCACCCAATCTAAGGCTTGAGAATAGTAGAGAAGGCTCTTGTGATGTCTACTTTAGGGCTTAAAGAAGAAATTCATGAAGATGATTCATCAAAGGTTGTGTTCTTGAAATCCTATTTATGTATTTTATGAACTTGCATGTTTCTTTACTAAAATTAATGTAACTAACGCGCTTAAGGTCCAAATAGCTTTCGTATATTGAATATCAACTCCATCAGGCGCCATACCCTCTCCTGATCAGATAGGGGTTCAGTTATAGTAGGAATATAACTAATTGTTCATTAGAGGAACCATGTACCATTGATTAATTTAATTAAAGAGTTTATCTGTAGCATTGGTTATATCCTCACCGTTGATTGGTTATATCAGACAGAGAAATATATCTGTAGCATGAAGAGTGTAGTTGTTGATCTTTGATGGAGGAATCGACAGTTAATGGAAGTTGATTAATTTAATTAAAGAGTTTAATTAATTAATCATGTACCATTGGAGCTTCAATAGGTCCATAAGATCCCTTCATTAGCTCAATTAGGATTAATAAGAATCGAATTAATTTTGGATTAATTTGAATCGTTAAAATTAATCAAAGGGAATTAATTGCATAAGATATAATTAATATAATGTAAATAATACATTATAATATAAGTTTTAATAGGAGAAATAAATATTTGAATATGATTCAAACACTAATTATATGAATATGATTCCTATAAAAACTATAGATTGAAATTAATATGAATGTGATTCATATTAATTCTATAAATTATATGAGAGATTAATAAACTATAGATTATATTATATGCGATATAATATAAACTATAGGTTATAAGTTATATGTGATATAACATATAGCTTTATTAATATATAATAAGGTTAATTATTTTATTTTTATTTTAATTTAAAATTCACAATTTTATTTATTTAATTTAATTTTGTTTTTAATAATTAGGGAGGATTTTATTTTGATAGCTTCCATACATTAATCTCTCAACAAATGGAAACGTGAGGGGGTTTCACATTGAACAGACGATTGGAGATCATCTTCTTCCTCCAATCTATTTGAGAAAAAAGCTTTCTAAGATTTTCTCTGGTGTCAATTCTCTCACAACTCTACTCCCTTTTTCCCGAAAATTAACCAAAGAGAGCCCACAACTCTACTTCGGTTCTCATCCTTGAGAATAACGAGGAAGCCCCGTGGTGGTGTTCGATTGCTATGTCTGTGATATCGAATGAATAGCCCATTATTGGAGACATTGCAGCAGATCGGAGAGGAAGTGAGAAGACTTGTATCTACAAGGGTAAGTTCTCGCATTCCTTTAGTTTCTCTCTACTTTACTATGTAATGCATACTAGTATTTTAATCGTTTATCGTTTAGTTTTCGTCCTTTGATTTTGTATGGTTCTGTAATTTGAAATGGAGACATGATTGCTATTATTACTTCTGCTTCAGTTTTCAAAACCTTCAAAAAAATATCAATGACAGTTTGGAAAAAAAATGTCGTAATATCTTGTTTAATGACAATAATTAACCATCGACAATGAAATTTACCTAACGTTTATAAACTATCACTGTCACTTCTATTTTATAGGTTGTAAACGTCATTAATAAAGTAAAAATGGGTATGGTTATGTAGCCTTTTGGGTTTAACGACATTTATTAAATGTTTGTGAATAATATTCAATGACTGTTAAGTATTGTCAAAAGTATCGTAACCATGACAGTATTTATTGGTAATACTAGGATATACCATGACATATGTTCTTTCATAACAAATGCTCTATCATGATACAAATTTTATTCTCTTAAATTCATATTTTTACACTTTTATATTGTCTATATATATTATTACTACTTTTTTGAATCATGTCATTACTCATATCATTTCAACCATATTCAAATACAAAAATAACAAAAACATTAAAAAAAAATCATATAAATTGATCATAGAATTGATTGTACAAACACGTCAACTAATAACAATTGGTATAGGTTTGACAAGAAGCCGTTAGGGAGTACATGTACATTACACTGAAAATCTTACCACAAATCCTACAAAAATTGTATAAACATATCTATTGCTTTATGACTTTATTGCTCCAACTGGTTCTTCTAAAACTTGGTCAGAAAATGGAAAATCAATTCTATGCTCAACTCAATGCATCAATATATGGATAATGATAACAATATAAGGTCTTAATTATACAAAGTAATGGATTTTTCAAACTCACCAATATTGCACAAAACATTGATGTCATAACTTACACCCACAAGTATGAACAACCCTAATCAAATTGGGTAAATATTTTACTTGTTGAAGTCATAACCTATACCCACCGTACATCCATGTCAACGACCATATAACAATATTCAATTTTCTAATATCATATATTGTAATAATACTTGGGAAATATTGTCTATTCAATCACAAATATTCAAGAAATCCAATTCAAACCATAATACACTATAGTTGCAAACAAGACAATACAAACAACATTCTCCAACATGGTAATAAACACAATATTACTAAATACAAAATAGCATCCTCAAGTTAAACAAGGGGAAAAATCATAAACTATAATAGCTTACTCACGAACAATATGTCATCATTTAATCATTTATTATGTTTGAAGGAGGTACCTATTGGCCACTTTGACAATACAAATAAGATGGTTTTAGACGATAGTAAACAAACATAACATGTAACAAAATCACATACCTATTAATCATCAATAAGTTGGTTACATCACAAAAAAATGGATACATTTAAAGATTCCTACAATAAAATGTGAGTACTTTAATTAGTCTATAATATATAGTAATTAATTATTATTTTAAAATGACTTAGAGCACTTGATACCTTACCACTTTGCCACTTCTTAATGCTCCAAACTATGTGAGTAGATATGTACACATGTGTCTTTCTTTTCCCAAAAAATTTATATCAAAATGCAGTCCAAAAGATTAAAAAAAACCATATCAAATACCACATCCTAGGCAAAGAACACGTGCGATCCTACAAATTCAGTCCATTCAGATCGCACTTGGTCAATATCATCTTGTGTGTACATAAAGAAATGCACCTTTTCTCTGTAGGTAAGAAATTATATATTAACTCACGACATTAAATTCAAACTTGAAATTAAAGTTGTTTATGTATCTATGTCAATAATTGAAGTGTTCTTCGACAATATTATAACTGCATGACATAATAACTGCATTCCACCTCATTCGTTTAGGACACTATGCATACAACAAACAAAACAAACATGTATGTTAATATGGTATAAATGAACTTAATATATGACTCGCTTGCATTTAGATTTTACCCTCTACCTTAACAACCTTTCTAAACTAGCTTATTCTTTTTTTGCGATGTTGAATGACCTATGTATACATACATGGAATGTAAGAGAATAAAACCAATAGCATAAAATAGTTAGTCATTAAACGCTAAATGGTAAAAATAATGTGGACATACATTCCAATTACTTCCATGATATCCTCATGGATACGATTTTTCATAAAGTCCATCCATAGTATAACACCCTTCGTGTAGTCAATGGCGACTAAAGTCCAGCGGTTGCAACATTTTGAAATAAACGCCAAAATGTTAGATTAATGACACTAAAACTATTAAGGTTGATGCCCTAAATCTCGTAGGGTCCTGTAGTTTGTAATTGTATTGTACAAATATTTTATTTATTTAATAAAATATGAGATGTTTTATTCAACATTTATTAGTATTAAACCCACAAACCAATAAACTAACATCCAAAGTTATCATCAGGTCGGATACCTTATCCTGGACGCTACGAGTATGACCCCTTTGTGGATGTTACAATTATTGTAAAGTACTACGAATTATCTAATCCTGATCATTCATGTAGAGACATGTGAACGGGGTATTCTATACAAAGGGTTTTTTATAAGACCAGACCACGAAATGACTAGTCTCATTATATAATGTCGTTCATAATACAGACTTACATTTCATTAGAATGACCATAGGTGATATGACCTGAATCATAAGTGAGTTGTGAACTCTTGCCTATGAAAGCGATCCTTTGATTTGTATGGGTGAGAGTGGCCAAATCGTTGACTAAATAAGCCTACTATTTTAGGGATTCGTCTGATTGGGGAGCTAGGAACACAGTTACACAAGATGGAATCTATTCCTTCCTCAATGTCGAGGTAAGTAGATAAGTTGCTCCCTTAAGGGCTGATTCCAAGGCTTGAATAATGTGATGTCACACCATCTCTTGACCCGATAGGAGTTTTTTCATAGTTGAACTATGGCTTATTGTTCATTCGAGGGATTAATGATACTTAAGGAGTTAGATGTAACTACAGGGGCAAAACGGTAATTTTGGTCCAACTGTACTTATGGACTATTTGTGAAGGATCATCGCATTGTTGACTAGTTCTATCCAATGAAAACAGAAATATATTTGTAGTGCAAAGAGTGCAGCTATCGGTCTTTAATGGAGTGCCGACAATTAGTGGGTATTGACTAATTTAATTAATTATTCAAGTACCATTAGAGCTTCAATCTACAGTCCATGAGGTCTCCCTATAGCTCAACAGGGATTAAATGAGAATCTATTTTGGATTAATTTGAATTGTTCAAATTAATTGAGGGAATTAATTATATGTGATATAATTAATTTTACATTATATAATTACTATAATGTATATGATACATTATAATATATAGTTTATATGAGAGGAAAATATTTGAATATAATTCAAATATTAATTATATGAATTAGATTCATATAATTAAATTTAATGGAATTTATATTAAATACCATTGATGAGAGAATTAAAACTATAGGCTATATTGTATATGTTACAATATTAAACCATAGGTTATATGTTATATATGATATAATACACGTGCGCATACACACACACATATTAATTTTACATTCTTTTAATTTTAAATGGAGGAAAATAACTTTTCTCCCCTTAATTCTCTCTACAACTCACGATCAAGGAGAGTTGGTTTTTTTTTTGTGTGTGTGAGATTGTTTTCTTCACATGAGCTCTCAACCTCTCTGTTAGTGTTTGATGCAGAAAACTCCGGAAACCTCTTTTTTTCTCCTCTCAATCACTCCTTCTCCAAAGATCACACAGCCCATAAACTTTTGTGATTCTCATCCCAAAAGAGAATACGGGAGGTTCCAATTGGTAATGGTCATTTTGGATCGTTTGTGTTTTGTTCGTGACAGATCTGGAGAAGGGAATTTTCTTCTGTAATTTTTCCTTTCTGTGAAAAACAAAAAAATGAGATGATCCACATTTCCAATCCCATGGCCTTCACAAGTTTCTTCAGAAATACCATATAATCAATTTGTACAAACCATACCCTATAATATAAAAGAATTTGATTTCGTTCCGTCCCAAACAATCTAACATTCAACGGTTGTGTGCGAGATTCTTTATACGTAGATAAGAAGATAGATCCAACTTCCAAAAACTTATACAAACTCGAAGTATTGGATTTATCAACAAGTTTGTATAAGGTAGCTAATGTAGTGCAAACATTGAGTATTACTTAGTCCAACCCCTAAATATTTACAAGTATAATGTTAATATAGTCACTTACATCGTGGACACTTGTAAATCAAAGATCGTTATTTTAACTTTGTACTTAAATAAATAGTTCATTCATTAGTGTTCATATTGGTTTGATAGAGAATACTTTTGTTAGTATTGATTTTTCTACCATGTGATTCTTTTATTTTAAGTACAATTGGAGATATGAAGATTTGAACCACAAATCTTATGGTTTCTAGCTCATTCTTATGTTAATGAAGTATGCTCATTTTGTCATATAAATATTATGTTAAGTCTACAACATTGATGATTTGGAGTAGAATTGAACATGATTTATTGTACTAAAAAGAAGAATAAGATTTATCAAATCGTCTATGGAGAAAATTTTAAACTTAATTTGACTCATCCACTTATTTACCAGAGCAAGTTTTGACTAAAATGAAAACGACTAGTGAATTTGTTATGGTTTTTTTAAGGTTGAATTGAAGTCCTAAATCGAAGGGAAATTGCAGGCATTGTGAATTTATGCGGTTGAGCTAAGATTTTGATTTAAAAAGAAGTGGGTGCTTTTGAACCTCTCAATTTTAATATAAAACCCTTCATTCTTCTTCTCTAATCTTCGACTTTCCTTTCTTTCTTTGTGTTCTTTCACGACTCTCTAAATTTTCTATTAAAAAGAAATTATAAAAAAAAAAAATTGTAAAGAAATTTCAAAAGCTACCATGATAAATTTATAAAATCCTATCAATTTTGTACATAAATTATTTGGGGGAAAACGTTTGAAATCATAGCTGATCTATAATTCTTTGATTTACTTTTGCATCCAAACCAATTCGAACTGAAGTAGATGTATCCAAACAACATTTACTTTTGCATCCAAACAAATTAGAATTGATTTCAAATTCATTCCAAATAAGGGTAAATAAATAGAGAACGAGAGTTTACACATGAATCAACGAACGGATGGATGGCTGGAACACGAACCACGAGTCGATGAATAGGGGTGATTTCGGACAGCGGTGATGGAAACCACCAGTGCCACTGACGAGAAGACCCTCGGTGGCGATGGAAACCATGGACAAGAAGACCCTCGATGATGGATACACTCGGCGATGGTTTCTGACGACCTTCATGGTTTGTGGTGAGGGGATGGGCGGTAGAGAGACGAAGAGTTTCAGATGACATGCGGCGGAAGGAGGATGATGGTTTCAGAAGACCCTCGATGACGATGGTATCGCACGGCGACAGCCGATCGAATAGGTGGGCGACAATTCGTAAAGGAAGAGAGTTTGTTTTTTCAGAGATGAGAGTTTCAATCGAAGGATTTCGTACAATGTGTTGATAAGAAGATATTTTAGGGATAAATAATATTTTATTAAACAATACATTTTTAATAATTTAATTAATTTAATGACAATTAATGTCATGAATTTGTAACAGGAACAAATTGTCATGGAAAACCTTCCCGCCAAAAAAATGCGATTTTTGGACAACATTTTTTTTTTTATTCTTTCCTCTCAATTTGGATATATCATGATAGTTCATTTTTCTTGTAGTGGCATCTCTGTAATCATATGGTTAGTGAAGAATTTAGGTATCGTCGAATTAAATTTTCCACTCTTATTAAATTCAACTATAAACACCAATTTTAAGTTAAGCCTAAGGATTACATCGAGTTGTTATGGAACACTTAACAATTTTTCAAGAAGGTTTAATGAGGTAATAACAATAGAGATTGAAGGCCTAAAGATTGAAAAGACATGGATTATAACCTTACGGAGAAGGTTTAAAGTATGAGTCTGAGAGATTTCTACAAAATTGCAAAACACAAGATAAGTTTTACTCAGATATTACACTGGTCATTTTTCATATATCTTAGACTATTGATTAACTCAAATGCGTAAAGAATATTCGTTGAAAAATCTTTTTGAAGTATTGCAATTGCTTATATAATAAAGTATTTTGATGTAGGAGATTATGAAACATCTTACAACAATTAGGAGCTAAAAATTTGATTATGCACTGAAAAGAAAATTGTCATGAGAAACCCAATTGTCACTCAAACAAATTTCTGGGTGAAAATATTTGATGAAAAACTGGGGAATGGTCAACCTAGTTAACTAACCAAATTTCAAAATCCAAAATTTACGGACCAACTTGGGTCCGAACTAAAGACGTGTGTCGAAGCTTGTCGAAAAAGAAATTTAACTGCAGAAGGATGAAAATGAAATAACTGATTAGATACAATGACAATCTAATCAACACCCCTAATTAGGCGTGTCATAAGAAGAGGGGAATGATCATCCCTGATTGACATAAAGCCAAGTTCGTGCTTCTATGCTCCTCAAGAAAATGACGAGCACGACACAATTTTTTGTGCTTAACGCTGCTTAATTGTGGTGGATGCACGCCAACCTAACTAAATCTTAGAAGAAGGATAATGAGAAGGAGAATGAAGAGAAGGAGGAGGAGGAAGAAGAAGAAGAAGAGGAAATGGAGAAGAGGAACGAGGAAAGAGGAAGAGGGAAGAAGAAGAGGGAATAAGAGGGAGAAGAGGGAGAAGAAGAGGAAGAATAAGAAGGAGGAGGAGGTGGTTTAGATAGATATTCCAGACATGGCCAGAAATCCGAGAATAATCTTGGAGGAGCCAAGTTCAATATGGTTATACAAATTGATAAAGTTTGTATGCCATATAATAATAAGTCGGGATAACTAAAGAAGCAGTAAAAGTAAAAAGAATACTCCTAAGTTGGCATCAACGCACACGATTAGCAGGTAGTCGGCCCACAAGACCAAACTTAGGAATGAGGGATAATGTTGAGAAGTGGATTTTGACCCAGTAGAATAAAGCCAAAATTCAAGATAAAATAATATTAAAAAATAATAATAAAAGATTATATGGGATTTAATCATAACCTACTAGGGATTAGGAATATCCTAATCCTAGTGAATCTAAGCTCAAATCCCCTACAAATGCTTTCTTTATGGCTCCATATGAGGTAACTTGAATTTCTAACTTCTTCTTTTTATTGTTTGGTGTTCTTATTGCCTTAGGCATCAATACTATTTTTCTTTGTTTTGCAGATCCTCTCTTTCCTGAATTATAAATTTATAGTTGATGTTATGTGGAGGTAAGGTACATCTTTCTTTGGTCAAATTTTGACATAACACTATTTAAAATTAACTTAAAATCACCTAAATAACAATATTTTTCTCCTAAAATCCCATTAAAGTAGCAAAAGAAAACTCAGCATATAATTCTATATAAAACCATTCATCTAATGTTTTGTAGTTACTATTCCTTTGATTTTAGCTCTTTAAAATTTTACATTAATCTTTGTATTTAAAAAAGTTTTATTCATGCGTGAAAATTATGAAGGGATAGTTCTATAACCCAACTTAATAGAAGAACTAATTTGTTTCAATTATTAAAATTTAAATGTTTAATTGATACCATTATAATTTGAGGTTTTAAAAGTACGACTCCACAATTTAATAGAATAAATTGATTTTTTATAATTTAAATATAATAAATCAATACGTACTCTTCATATTTTTATATGCAACAAAAGTAGATTACAAAAATTTAAATTTTGGTATCAAATAAAGGAATATATGCTTTTGTTGACATATAAGTCAAATCAATTGAACAAACTTGATGTTTTATTATTTTGAGTTATAAATAAGATTTCTATCAAATGCATATACTAAAATAGTAAAATGTTTGGTCTATTTTTCAGTATACATACGTGCATATATGTGTTGTTATATTTCAAATGTTTAATTTTCAAAATAAGTCATTTTGTAAGAAATTGAAGTATTTGACAACCTTTTAAAATAATTTTTGGAACATTTTCAAATAGTAATTTAAATAGTTTTTATTAAAAGAGTTTAAATAAAAAATATTTTTTAAAAAAATATTTTTTTTTCTCATGATCAATCTAAACAAGCCCTTAATTTTTTACTTTTAAGAAGATTTTAGTACTATAAAGTCGGTATATCTCTATATCAATTGAATTATACTTATTTTAGCTCGACTTATAAAAAGTAAGTTATGGATGTTCAAACAAGCAATATAATATATATATATTTTTACTAATTATACTTAGATATGCTTGTTGAAAAATATTACATTAGGTATAGTATATATTAAAAATAATATGTTATTAAAACGCAGTAAAAGAATATATTCTCATGCAGATTAAAAAATTATAAACAACATAAACTTACCATGCAAACAAAATTTCTAAGAGTATCATAAATTACACCATTATTTAGGGCCCAATTGATGACCATATTAATATTTTTTTAAACAAAAATCAAGCTTATATATACCACTCGCTTTTTTATAAAAAAGATAAAATAAAAATTTAGTTAAGAATTCAAGTGTACTAAAAAAATTTTAAAAATCAAGATAACAAAGTGGTGAGAGGAGACAAAAATAATTTTTTTAAAAAAAAATGGTTATCTAACGAGAACCTTATATTTCATACCATATTGCAATTTTAATATGATTTACAGAAAATGAAAACAACAACGTAGATATAACTTATCAATTCACATCTATGCATTATTAATATGAAATGGATGTTAGATTTTATTGTCAATCCAAACATAATTCAATTGGTTAAATCATTTAATATTGGTCATAAAGTTAGTGACCTAAGAAAATGTTAATTTTAACTCTTTCTTTTTTAATCATAATTTGAAATCTAAAATTAAGTTTTTAAATTGAAAAACTGATAAATAAAAGGTAAATGCCATAAAATATTTAGAGACTAAAATAAATATCATATAGTTTATGAACCAAATTTATAGGTTAACAAATAAAACAAATATCTTTTTTAAGTACAACACAATTATGAGGATAAGAAATCGATTTTTTTATTACAAGGGAGGAAGATAGTTTCAATTATCATCGAGTTAAACTTATTTTGGCTATCAAAGTTCAGTTAAGTAGTAATTGACATACAACTATCTTTCTCGTAAGATTGAAAGTTTGATATGTCTTTCTTATAATTATTATATTAAAAGAAAATAAATATTTTTTTTCTATTCACAATAAATGACTTCGAATAAAGAAATTATGTGTTGACTTTTTTCTTTGAGAAAAATATATATGTGGAGTCTATTAGCTTGAATATAACCTATGAAATAGGGAAGCTTAAAAGTAGAATATTTAAAAACTTGGGGATGAAAACAAAGATGGAAAATTTTCACAAACCTCAATAAAATTCGAGCAGATAATTTTTTTTAAAAAAATTAATTCGAACATTATAATGAATTGGATTAAATGAATAATACTATGTTAAAAAGTATATATATTATATATATATATATATATTATATTATAATCAATTGAAAAATAAAAATGTTAAAAAAAAAATACTATTTATAGTGAATAGTTGCTATTGACTTTGTTGTTTTTTTTTTTTTTTTTTTAAAGTATTGCTGGTGAAAATCGAACTTCCAACTTCTGATAAGGAAGATCATGTTAATTACTATTAAGCTCAGCTCGTTTAGCCTATTGATTTAAAATTCATCCCATCGACAACTATGAGTTATTTTTATAATATAATAGGGATAATGAAAATTTTGAACACATATCTCCTGAATCGCTAACACATTCATTTGTTTAATTGAGCAATGCTCGGTTTGACAACTGTAAATTAAATTGGTCTAATAGTCAACGTGAGCCAACATAACCAATGGTGCCTAAAATTTAATATTTGATTTTGGTCTAATATAAATAATCTTTTTATGTTTTTACACACAATTTATATCCAACCTCAACTCTCACCACCTCTTTCTATTTTGTCTAAGAAAGTTGCCCCATAAAAAGAAAAAAATGTTGAAATATCATTTTCTACCTATATTTTGAAAGTTGTTATAATTTCGGCTAGTTTGAATTGACTTTTTAATAGCATAAAAAAAAATGAGTGAAAAAAAGGTATTTTTAAACTTTCGAAAGTCAATTAAAAAAAACCTCTCTATTAAACCTTTAATCTATAATACTCGATAACATATTCACACTATGTATTTTTTAGTAAAAAATATTATCATTTTAAGTGCTTAAAAATGTCGTTTTAAATTATTTTTTTAACACTTATAAAGTTAATCCAAACATGTTCTCACGTATAGAAATTTAGCATCATTATTTAAATAAATATTAAAACTAATCCAATATATTAAGTTTATCCTTACATTCACAAATAATAATATTAATGATTGTATTAGCCTTCAACCCTTTTAACATTTGAAAACATATTGTACTTTTACGAATAAAAAATATTAGTTTAATCAAATTGAATTAAAGTAACTTCATACGAAACATAATGTCAAAATTTATTAGAAATACATAAACTAAAACTAAATTTTTTTTAAAATATATAGATTCAATAATAATATTAATAATAAATAAATAAGTAAAATAGAAGCAATATATTTAATTTAATGTGCAAGTAGGCGATTTGGCACACGAGAAACAGCTTGGTCTCTCCGTGTTTGGGGTGCAGCGTGGAACCTTGTTGGCGGGACAGTCTGGCCTCTTCAATCCTTTACCCTCATTCTTTCATTATATTACAATCATGCCACTTTTTCCTCAAATTACCATTTTGCCCCTACTCGACAAAATGGCAACAACAAAGTTCAATTCATTTGCTTCTACGACTTTACAAAGTTGGCCAACCAACGCGGACAATGCCCCCTGACATTCTAATTTAAATTTTATTTTATTTTAGAACCAAATACGACGAGTAGTGGGGTCCTGAGCTAAGCCTTGGCTAAACCTTGGAAATCTTAGTGCCTCCTGATAATATCCATAAATGACTTGTTTTTGGTAAGAGATGGACATTACTATATGTAAATTCGGGTGTATGATACACGTCGGTACTCCAATGCATTTCTCCCTCTGAGTCAGAATAAATATGTTTTCGAACCCTCTCTTTTAAATTAAGAGTGTATGTTCCCGCGCGAATCTCGACAATCACTTG
>NC_052357.1:22278563-22402698 GCF_009727055.1 Benincasa hispida
ATGTTAGTTGAGTACCCTCACAATCACTAGCCAATATGCTTTTCTCTCATGCCTTTCTTCGTTCATGGTTCGATATTCTGGTACCACAAAATTTATTTATTTTTTTCACTTTATCAAAAAAAAAAAAAAACCCTTCAAAAGCTTTATGGAATAAAATGACTTATTTTTAAATTTTAAATGCATTTCAAATCCACCCTTAATTTTATTGATAGAAACATTTTATTTAATAATATCTAATTTATACTTTTTGAATAATCACATCGTGTCAATTTTGTTAAAATCCACAAATTTTATTATTGATTCTCTTTGAAATCATGACGTACTTCTTTTCAAAATTTTTAAAATGTGATATATATATATATATTATTTTACCACATTTCAAATACAAAAAATTAAAGGACAAAAAGTACGATGTTATTTAGTTTAAAGATATGATTGTAATGCTCATGTAAATCTAGGATACGATTTGATGAAATTAAAAATTTTGGGTTAAATTGATACATGATAAACATTATTTTTTTTCTATTTTTAATTATAAAAAAATATTTACTCCTAACTTGACCGTGGATATCCATTTTTACTTAAACATTCTTACTTTTATAAATTTGGACGAGTGTTTTGCGATCTTTTACTTTGAATTTGAATAAGTATTTGTAATATTTTTTTTATTATAATTGATTTTTTTAATTGCTATAATAAATAATGTTATCCTGTGCAAAAACGAAATATGTTTGTTATGAAATTTATGAGATTCGAGAGAAAAACTATAACTTAACTGAATGGATGGATGGATTCTTTGAGATTTATATCTTTCATATCTTTAAATTAAAATAGCTTAAAATACACATGCTCGTCCAATTTTAGTCTTTTCTTTTAATATAAGCGGAAAAAAAAATATTATTTTAGGACAAATATTCTCTCTCTCTCTTTTTTTTTTTTTTGTTGAACTTTAAATTTTTACTTCTTAGATTTAGAAAAGAAAACCTAGTCTTTTCAAATCTTTATTCTTTTATATATTTTTATAAAAAGTTAATTTAAAAGAGATATTTTTGTTCTTTTTCTGAATTGAAAAGATAGAAATTATAATAAAGACAGTCGAGAAAAGGAGAAATTGAAATTTAACTATATATCAAACATATGCAAAATCTTTTCGCAAAAACACATGCAAAATCTTTTCGCAAAAAGATTTTATTTTTGGGACTTAGACAAATCAAATGTAGTTGAAAATTCAAAATTTCAAATATTTACAAAAGCATTAATAAATTTTACTTCTAACGTTATTCTTCCCCCCCCCCCCCCCCCACCAATTCTGATATAAAGTTGGGCTAAACACCAAAATCTTGGTTTTTCTTTTAAGAAAAAAAAATATTTTTAATAGATAATCATAGTTCAATTGATTTTCAGGCAGAAATAAATGAAAAAAAAAAAGCTATTTATCATTTCTATTAATATGTTCTATCAAGATTTGATAAATCATTTTATTTTTATTTTATATTTTGTGAAAGTTAAATTTATAAACCATTTTTAAAAGACTCTGTCACACACTTTTATACAATATTTTTTTAAAAAGAAAGAAATCTTAAAAATTAATAGATTTAGATTTGGCTTATAATTAAAGGATTGTTTGTAGGAAGGTGAAAATCTTTTATAAAAAGGGCAATTGCAACTTTAATAAAAAAATTAAAAATTAGAGCTAATATCCTTAGATTTTGCTTTTCTACAAACATGTTAAAAAAACTTCTATCTGAAAATTTGATTTTCATCTGATTTTCATGTGATTGTTATTTGATTAATCCCCTTCATCCAATCAATTCATTAAAATATCTAAAAAAAACAACAAAGCTCCATGATTTTAAATTGAAAAAGATATAAGTTATATATATTATAATATAATATAATATATATATATATATAATATAATAGTTGATGGTATAATTTGGACCTAGTTTCAATTTGCCCAATTATTTTAAAAGTTTCAATAATGGGTGGATAATTCAAACCTGTCAATATTTTGATCCAGTCTATATATTTTAATTTGTTGAGCTATACCATTCAAATTGGCAAAATTTTCAATTTAATCACATGTATCGAGTTTAGTTTCATTTTGACAATTATAATTACAATTTAGTTTTAGTAGGTTGGTTAGATTTAAAAAATACCTTTAAACTAAATTTTATCCATTAAAGTCTTTTTGGTAGCTATTACGTTTTTTATTTTTTGTTTTTTAAAATTTAGTTTATTTCCTCACAATTTATTACAATTATTGTATTTTCTTTAAAAATACAATGGTTGAATTCTTAGCTAAACTTCAAAAACAAAAAAATAAGTATTTTAATTTTTTTTTTAATTTTCAAATTTTGATTTGGTTTTAAAAGAGATAACAAATGAAAAAATTTGGAAACAAAAATAATGTCTATAGATTTGATTTTTAAAAATAGAAAAAAAAATAGTTACTTGACGTAGCCTAAAAAAATCCTATCCATTTTCTTTTCTCAAAATTCAATAACATGCTGAGAAGCTATAGAGATGAGAAGTATAACTTATGAAATCATATCAACAAAATTAAAACCAATCAGAAAAACAAATTAAAAATTAAAAAACAATAGGGACCAAAATGAAATTGCCAAAACTACGTAAAAGACAAAACTAATAATTCAATTCAACGTAAATAAATTACAATGAGAAAAATAAAATAAAATAAAATAAAAAACCGACAGCTAAACCCCAACTGTATGATTGCTGCGAAAAGGAATGGGATTTTAGTCTTCATGCATCAATTATCGAGGAAAAACATTAGTTTAATTTGATAGAAAATTATTTGTTCAGTCATCGAATTTCGTTGGATTTATGAGTTCTTAACCGTACTTTCTTAGTCGTATCAATTTTAAGAAGAGTAAGTGCAACCTAAACTATATTAATATTTATACATCATTATCAATCATAAACGAAAAAAGAAAATAATATCTTTTTCTTATAAAAAGAATAGTTTATCACGTGACAACTTTTAAAATCGAATATTTTAGTAGACTACATAAAGATTAGTACCACTCGAAATGTACCTAAATATTTTTTAAGAGCTTTGCAAATGTACCTCTCTAGTCCCCAACCGATTTTTTAAGAATCGTTTTAACATGTCTCTAAAGTGATTTATTATTATTATTTTAAATCAATATATCAGGTTCATATACGGGACATCTCGAAATAATATCAGGAGCGGATGATTCAATTAACCGACATTTTAAATTAGAAGAATATTTTTTCCTAATTTAAATGATTTAAAATAATACTACAATTTACTTTAGATACCTTTTAAATCCATTATTCAAAACTTAGTTACTGTTTAATAACTATTTAATTGTTTTTTTTTAAAAATAAATTCATAAACACTAATTTCATCTATTAATTTATTTATTTGTTATTTACTTTTTAGAAATATTTTAAAAAACAATTTTGAAAATGGAGGACAAGACATACCAATTATACAAAACTTTGAACTAAAAAGTCCCAAAATTTTATATAGAGAAAATAAACATTTATTTATTTTTTAAAAAACAAAGGGCATAAATGTAATTAAACACACACATAAATAAGTACACCAACTTTCACTGCAACAGAAGAACAAAAGATAGGGAGAAGTAAAACAGCTGTAATGGCATATTAGTAAATAACCAACAACGTAGAGGGTAAATGTTATTCAATTTAATAATTACAAAGAATTTATTGGAAGAGATCCAATTTTTTGCAATCAAAGAATCCCTTAGTTTTTTTTCTCGACGAAGACTCTCCGAAGAAAAATCCAATCTTAGAGAGAGAGAAGTGACGGTGAAAACTAGAGAGAAATAGAGAGGTTTTTTAGAGAGAGAAAGCTTGAAACCGGCATTAATGGCGGAGGGGAGTAGAGGAGAGAGAAAGGAGAGTAATCAGGAGGAAGAAGACAGCGTCAAACTCTTTGTTGGTCAAGTGCCAAAGCTTATGACCGAAGCTCAACTTCTCGCAATGTTCCAAGAGTTTGCACTTGTGGACGAAGTCAACATCATCAGAGACAAGACCACTCGTGCCTCTAGAGGTTCTTTTTTCTTTCTGATTTCAACTTCAGCCGGTTTTGTTTTGTTCTTACTTTGCTTTAGTTTACATTTACACCTGCATTCTCTCTGTTTGTGTTTCTCGTTTGTGATTTATGGTTCGATTGATTTTGAGTAGACTCTAATCGATTGACATTGTGAATTGATGTGTTGAACCCTAATTTTTTGTTGTTGTGCTTTGTGTTTGTGTTTGTGTTTGGTTACTGCATTTTCAGGTTGCTGTTTTGTGATTTGTCCTTCGAGGCAAGAGGCAGATAAGGCGGTCAATGCTTGCCATAACAAGAAAACTTTGCCTGGGGTTAGTGGAATCTGGATGTTTAGTTGTGAATTATTATAATTTCTCTCTCTCTCTCTCTCAATGTTTTGTTTTTTACGTCTTTTCTTTTTTCTTGTCGATAATGTTAATCAATGCAATTGATCGATGCGATAGACTTGGCCTTGTGCGTAATTGCTGTTATCGATAACCTAGAAGTTTTAAAAGTCTTGGCTTTTCTGTAAAAGCTGCTTTCTGGTTTCAGACTACAGCACATTGTGATACATCTTATGTTTGGACTTAAAAACGAACTAGTGAGCGGCCGAGCGCTCTACATTTCTCGTGGAAGCAACTTGAGCAAATCTTCTAACCTCTCACTTCCCTTCATTTAAGGAAAAAAAATTATTAAATCTTTTCATTTTTTTTCTATAATAGTTTTATTTCATTCCGCTTTACGGAATCGAGCTCTTTAACTCCGAAAGATGATACCCTTTTGCTTTAGCATTGAATGCACGGATATGCTCTTGCGATGAATAAAAGGAAGAGGAGATAACCCTTTTAGAGAGCCGATTTTTACAAAATTAAGCAAAATATGCACATCAATGGAGTGGGATCAACTTCTGATCCCTGAACTTTGGAGCAATGATTTTCTGATGTTATCATTCTGCTTGTAATTAACCTTGTAAAGCTTTTTCTGTTTAATTTGCAATTGACGTGATATGCCGTTGAGTGATAAAGGCGTTTTGAATAGACATATAATAATGTTCATTATGCGAGGAATAATATATGGGTTTACATCGAATCTATCGTTAATATATCACCAATCCATTAATCACCATTTTTATGGTTAAAGTATGCCGAAACGATCAAAATTTTGGTGAGTTGGTTAGGAAATAATTGTAAAGTTGACTTCAAGGCATTACATGTAAAGTATATTTCTGATTCGCTTGGGAGCTCAATTTATTAAATTCTGGTGCAATATTTAGGAAATCGTGGGATATTTGACTCAAATTATTTAATTTAATTTGTATTACTATTTCTAGCATTAATTTGATGAACCGTAGGTATTCTGGAATTTTAAGTGAATGTTTAGACATTTTTTTTTTCTCTTGCCCTTGCCATTGCACTAAACTAAATTGATCTGATAATCTGTCCTAATGTTTGAGGATTGAATTACATAGAACCAACCAATTCTGTACTCAAATCTGTATTGTTGGTTTATACTCAATGAACTATACCTACCTCTGTGCTAAAATTAATGCCTTTTAATTTATGTTTCCATCAACTCTGTAATAAACATTGTTATCGTCAAATTGAGTGCTAATGCCCCTCATTTTCCATTCAATCAGGCTTCTAGTCCGTTGCAAGTAAAATATGCAGATGGCGAGCTGGAAAGACTAGGTGTAATATCAAACCCTGCTTGAATATTTCATCTAAAAGATAGTTCCTAACATCCATCAACTTACATTGCCATTTTCTTAACGATCTTGTATTTATCTTCCTAATAGATTAATATTTAGTGTGTATGGATAGTAATGGGTGCTTATTTCTGAAAAGAGCAGAACACAAACTCTTTATTGGAATGCTTCCGAAAAATGTGTCCGAAGATGAAGTTTCCAGTCTTTTCTCTCAATACGGAACTATAAAAGACTTGCAAATATTAAGAGGTTCACAGCAGACAAGTAAAGGTAGTTTTCGGTTTGTTTCAACTTGATTTTAGTTGAAGTTATGAAAGATATCACACATTCAGTTGTATCTTCACCATTAGCTCCATATGTTGCTCAAGTTCAGGTTGTGCATTCTTGAAGTATGAGACGAAGGATCAAGCTGTTGCAGCACTTGAGGCAATTAATGGAAAGTGTAAAATGGAGGTAATGGAAATTAAATTGTCTACTTGTTCGTGTCTGAGTTAGTTTTCTAGTGATGCTTAGCTTTTCAAATTTCGTTGATAGGAGGTTAATAGAAAAATCATGGAAATCATAGAATGCCATTATGTTGCCGAATATCCACATTCACATTGTTGATATTTTGTGCCTTTGTGGGCACTTCTAATATTTCCCGACATTTTAGAAAAAAGATTTTGGTCGCTCTTGTTATGTTGAACCCTTTTATTCATGTGAATTTTGATGGGAATTTCATTCCATGCACTCAGATCATCTTATGGATGGATAATCTTTATATATCGTAATATTGTATTGCAGTAATATTTTAATAGATCGATAATGTTTCAGTCAGTCCAGCTACATCTATGAATGTGAAGGCAGGCAATCGGGGAGTCTGATAGGGATATTTAGATCTGTATTTAGAGCATTAGGCAATTCTTCTTTTTGTTTCCACTATTGCTTAAAACTGCATTCCTCTTATTCTTTCGTTGGCGCTCTCTCTCTCTCTCTTAATTTAAATTTAAATTAATTTTGTAGTGGATGCATGAAACTACTGGTCATACTCATACTAGCCAGATGGTGTTGTGGCCTGGACGGAATAGCATTTATTTATTTCTTTTAACAAATAAAATTCGTTTAGCTGTAACTGGTTGGAATTTTTTGGGTAAGGTTTTTTTTTTAATTGAAGTCAAATTGGCCAGTCAAATTCATTGTACTTAACAGTTAAGTCGTCTTGCACATGCCAACATCCTTTTAGGGCCGACTTATTAGGAAAATCCTAGCTTTCCAGTAAGTAGGACAGTCTGTCATATACTCATATCCTTTACGCCAGTGTAAGTATTGAAGAGTATGAATTTCTACATACAGACATGTTTATGAGGCATCATGGATTTGATTGTTCTTTTTCCCCTACTCAGGGATCCAGTGTCCCTTTGGTTGTTAAATGGGCCGACACAGAGAAGGAAAGACAAGCTCGGAAAGCTCAGAAAGCTCAGTCACAGGCCTCTAATGTGCTTAATGCAGACTCCCAACATCCTTCACTGTTTGGGGCCATGCCGCTGGGTTATGTTCCACCATATAATGGCTATGGTTATCAGGTCAGTTTTTCGAGGGGATTTATTCTTTGGCTTCTTCAATTTGTATGTACGCGTGTATGTGCCATGTGCAAGGATCTTTTTTCCCTTTTTTCTTTTATTTATTGCAGAGGAGTCTATTCTTGTACTTTTGGTTATCATGCACTTCAAAAAAGTGGCATTCACATCTCTTTTAAAATGTAGGAGTTGCTAATGAATGTTATCAATCAGATACCTGATCCATGATCTTAATCTCGATTTCCTCTTGAATGGTTTTCATTTTTATGTTTGCAATTGAACATTTTTTATATTGAAATATGAAGGTAGCCAATGATAGTCTCTACTTTCTCTTTGTAGGCTCCTGGAAGTTATGGGCTTATGCAATATCACCTGCCTCCAATGCAGAATCAATCTGGTTACCCCAATATGATACCGCAATTAAACCAAGGAAATGCAATGCGTGGGATCCCACCTGATCTTGGCCCGGGTATGGCCACTAGAAATTATGGCATGCCTCCTGCAAATTACGTCAGCTCTGCCTATCCTGGAGTTCCAGGTCTTCAGCATCCCATGGCGTACGCTGGTGGAATGATGAGTCCTGGGGTTGTGAGCAGTTCACCTGGTCCAGGGCCATTTACTGGTGGGAAGAATAACTCTCCAACCTCTAGTTTGGGTAAAGGCTCTGGAGGTCAGATTGAAGGTAGTTAGTTATTTCTGTTTTTGTCTGACCTTGATTTACCGATTGGTTTCAAGTTTCTGGGAATTATAGTTCACTATCTTTTTTCTCTAGGTCCACCTGGTGCTAATCTTTTTATTTATCACATACCCCAAGAATTTGGTGATCCGGAGCTTGCTAATTCTTTTCGAGCATTTGGCCGAGTTTTGAGCGCTAAAGTATTTGTTGACAAAACATCTGGAGTTAGCAAATGTTTTGGTGAGCACGGTTGATACCTTTAATGAGGGCTGAAAATATTTTCTTGCTATTTTACACCTGCAACTTTGTGCAAAAACCAATGTTGAAGATGAAACGTATTTTACCATTCTCCTGTATTTTGGTACGTGTAGACGTCTAACCATTGTTCCATCTAACAGGGTTTGTTAGTTATGATTCTGCCGAGGCTGCTCAATCTGCTATTAGTATGATGAATGGATGCCAATTAGGTGGAAAGAAATTAAAAGTCCAGCTGAAGAGAGACAACAAACAGAGTAAACCATATTGATTCGGCGTAACGTTATTGAAGGCAGCAAAGTTGCTACCCTTGCTGACATTGGGGGGCCCTAAATGCATGACAATCGTTCCATTATCAGATCTTAGGGTGGATTTGGGGATGTTCTATGGTTAAAAATTCATTACTCCATCCTGCCTATGATTGCATCATCAGATCAAATCAAAGATACTTGTAATTCATGGTTCAGCCATGCCGATGTAATTTGTAATTTATGTAACTTGGAAGATTAACATTCTTTAATTGATTCTTCCGGGACTTCTGTTGATTGTAAAATACCATGTAATTATAAATGATCTCTTGATTCTTTTAGGTTTATTGATTTAATATTGCCTAATTTGATGCTTTTGCCTTCCGGTTTCTTCTGTTCTTTGAAAGAAAAAAGTCATCTCTTGGTTGCTGTACTGTCCGAAGCACATCTTGTTTTAGATTATTCATTACTCGACTATTTTTTTTCTCTAGAATTAAGAGCCCGCTGTTGAAGATGATCAACATAGTTTCAAACAATCTCACATCCCTTTAAATGCGTTGATTCAAACAGCAAAGAGTTATTTGATTTTCGTCCTTGTATTTTGTTAGAAGATACAATGCTTAATCCTTTTATCTGATTTTTCTTGCAGCTTTCAAACGAAGAATGCTGGATATTAGTTACCAGGCAACTTATCAGCTGCAGCATCATACAGGTATTACAATTAATCGGAATTAGAGTTTGATTTCTTGAAGAATATTTTTGTTTAGAAATTACATTTGATGACTATTGTTTTAAGTTCTAAGGACTCCATTATTTGGTCTGCTATTAGGTCCTGGATTAGGATAAGGATTTTTCCCTTTTCAAATTGTTCCAGCCATTAAAACCGACTAATTGATTGCTTTATTTCTTAGCACTCTAAGGATTTTTTTTGGATAAGAAACCATTTCATTGATAAATGAAATATCCAAATGGTACAACAGATAATCCTCTAGGCAGCTCAAGGATGAATCAAGCATCTAACATCAAAGGTTCTGTAAGAACTCTGTATTGTGATCTCTTTCGTAATCGTTCTATTTTTCCTTTTGTTGTTTCTGTGATCTAGAGAGGTCTTCTCATCTGTGCTCTGTTATTTACTATTGCTAGTAATAATCTGTTTAAAAAAGATTTAAAGTATTTTTAAGCACTTGAAAAGTCATTCCTCACTGGTCTAAAGATTCTTTCATCCAAATGTAATTTCCACACATTCAATTAACTTTCATAAGTTTTGAATTTATTTATGGGATTCAAATTCAGTTTTGCTTTGTTTATTTCCAAATATTTCATCATGATCTTTGAAGGAATTTTGCTACCCTTTGGTAAAAGCTATTTTGCTTTCCTCTTCGACATTCCAAGAATTATGAATCTTATTTGTTTAAGTCTCGTTTGTTATTTTTTTTTAATTTTGAAAATTAATCAATAAATACTCATTCCATCTCTAAATTTTTTACTTTGTTATCTACTTTTACCATTTTTTTAAATTCTATTTTTATTTTTAGAATTAATTCAACTATTTCACTTAAGTAAATGGAAACCATAATAAAAAATTAGGTGAAAATATGTTTAATTTTCAAAAATTAAAGATTTTAACCAACCACATTCCAAATTCATATATGAAAGAAAGAAGAAGATCCACATGTCCATATTAATGCATTTTTAGCTTTCATTTCATTTTTTCCAAAATCAATTTTCTTGAGTCAATGAATTTAAAAGTCTTGGTTGATCAATTTTGATTTTTTCTCATCATTCTGTTCATGATGAATCATATAGGGATGGTTCTTTATACCTGTCCTAACAAAGGAGCACATACTATTATTCTTATTAAGCTGCCATTCTCAAGACTTTTCTTTACTTAAATGTTATGTTTTGGTTTTTTGTAGAGTGTTCAATAAACATCATACATTGGGAAATATTCAAATTTTGTATCAATTTTTTTAATTAATTTAATTCTTTTTAGCAAACATAAGAACTAACCAATAGAAACTTAAGAAGGTAGAAGATCAAGTCAAGCCATCCATGGAGGGTGATCTCCAACTCAAATTTTGGTCATTCCATGCCTTCTTGTGTGAAAAAAGACAGACTAAATTACAACGTTTTGTAATTCATTAGAAGCATATGAAAAAAAAAAGTTTTTTTTTTTTTTTTTTTTAACAAAATTTCAATCATAGAATGAAAATAGCAATACTTGTCAAGTTTACATTCGGTTGCAACTAAATTTGAGTGCAGTTTGATGAAATTAAAAGCTGTTTTTATTTTTCCTAGTATCTTTGATGTCTTTGAAAGGTTGGATGGAATTGCTACGAGGCTCTGTTGTAGACAAAAAGACAGAATTATTTACAAAAAATATCCTAGAATTTTTGTCATTTGTTTATGGTTTTATTCCTTTTAAGGCTTTCAATATTATTTTAACTATTCATAAATGTTCTAAAACTAACTTTAAAATAGACATTTATTATTATTTTTTTAAAATAAAAATTGAGATTTGGAACCAGTATGGTGGTGATCCAATGTGACAGTATTTACATCTCAATTTTCTTTCAAAACCATCTTCAGTGTTTGTCAGATTTTTTTCCCCAGTGTTCCAATAGATTTCAACTTCAATGATTAGATTTAAAACATTATGAAAGACCAAAAACAATATTCTAACTTTAAAAAGAATATGCCAAAAAGAGTATAGTCCAAACTCGTATTAAATATGTATTTCCAACTTCGAAGTTAGATAGTTTTATCTTCAATCCATAAGTTGTGGAAAAAAACTTTAGAAAGAATATAAGTATTTTTATAACAAATGAAAAAATTTACGAGTATAGAAAAGAGTGAGAGTATATTTTAATATTTATTTGCTAAATGATAACGTAGTCTAGTATTATCAACTTCAAAATTTGAGATTCTATCTTCTATGTTTTACTATATCTAAAAAAAAAAGGAAGTTTTATTTCCATTTTAAACGTGGAAAATCATCTCTCTCTTTCTCTATGTGCTTTTTATCTTTCTGTCACTCTCAGCCTTATCTTTTCATATCCTTCATACTTGGGCCCTCAAAAGATTTATTGATTTAATTTTGTAAATTATTTGTTTTGGATAAGTATATGCAAATTTTCAGGTGGAGCATTTAGTTTAGTTCAAGTTCAACAGATAATTTACTACTCTAATATTATAATAAAATTTTTTTCTTTAATCTTCGTCAATTTTTAGATTAAAAAAATGGGTACTTCAAGAATAATTTCTTTCATTTTTTAAAAAAATTGACTAGAAAAATGAAAATTTAATCATACTAAACACAGGAGACGCTACTGCAAAAGAATGCTGACATTCATTAAATATTCAACTTTCTTTAAAGATTTATTGAATAATATTTTAACATGAGTTGCTAATATATTAGTTTTTTTTCTTTCTGAGTACAATCTAATATATTATTATTATTCTTATTATTATTATTTAGTTTAAATGGTAGATTCAAACTTTTGACATCGAAATTAGTAACACATACTTTATATTGGATGAACTAAGTTCATTTTAGTGTCTAATATATTACTTTTCATTAAAGAATCACATATATAATAGAGACATTTTTAAATATAAAAAATATTTACATTTTATAAAAAAAAATTCTAATAGTACAGAGCATCAGATTATGATTGAGATGCATCATAATATCATTGTTCCAACAGATTATTGAATCTATGGGATACCATTCAATAATTACTAATTACATTTAAAAGCCCAATGCAAGCCTCCTTTTTTGAAATTGACCTCTATTAAAAATTAGATTATGAAACAAAACTACTATCATGCTGTTTCAATGTTTTTTTTTTTTTGTTTTGTTTTGTTTTATCCAATTACAAAGAGTGTATTTTAAACTAATTATTGTATTAGTTATAAATTTGAGTTTTGGAACCTTAAGCTTTCTATTTTGTGTTTAGTTGATATGTAAATTTTTAAAAAATTAAAAGGTCAAAGACTAAATTTACGAGTTTTAAAAATTTATGGACCAAAGAGTAATAAATCTCAAGTTTGGGACTAAATTTGTTTAGGTATATTACAATTACCATAAGATTCTAAATACAAGGTAATGCTATAATTAAAGTGATAATTACAGTCTTGGATTTTCCAAATAATTGCACTTGATGTTGTGCTACTTTTTTTTTTTTCTCAATATAAAAATGAAAGTCATTTTATGATTAAGAAAATGGTTTATCTTATACCTTGAACGGAGAAGTTGATTTGTAGTAAAATAAAGTGCAACTTCAGGGTTTTTTTTTTTTTTTTTTTTTTAATAATTGAGTAATCAACTTCAATTTTTCATTAAAAAGAGAGGAAAATTAATAAATACTAGTAATTATCTTTTAAAAAATACTATTAATTAATTTATGCTTATTGATTAACATTTTTTTTTCTAGAGAATGTATGGCTAAAAAGAAAAATGAATCTAGGTTAAGCACAAACAAATACAACAAAACAACCAAACATCCGACTTCAAAAAAGAAACAAAATCACACACAATTTAAGGAAAAATGTTCTTAATATCTAGACTAATCATCCGAGGAGGATGCAAAAAGACACCATGGACCCACCTATTACATTCACACAAAACATGGTAAATAACTACACACCAAATAACTCTCTAAACCTTACACTTACACTTCAGTTGACATTCCCTTTGCTACAATGGCAAATCCAAGCAAGTTTTATATCCGAGTACAATATTCTATAGGAACACTGATCTCACAAAAGCATGTCCTCCCATAGAGCCTTACTAAAATAGCGCTCAAACAATAAATGATCCTTATATTCCACTCAATCAAAACACATAACACAATCACTAGGGATATCAGAGCACCACCGTTCAACCCATTATGAATAGAAAGCCAAGAAATGAAAGCATGCCTAGGAATATTTTTCCCAAACCAAAGGAAGCTAACCCAAAGCACCACAAGATGCTTTATGATGTAATGACTCCCAGACACTAGGGACTGAAAACACACCAGATCGACAAGGGAACTGGATTACACCATTTTTCACCGAACCTCAACATCAATCAAATGTACCTGTGCGAAAAGGTCAATCAGATCCCTAAAGGCAGAAGGCCGATTCCAAGTCTCATCAAGACATAGGAAATTATCCTAATATGAAAGGGAACAATCAATTTATAAATTAACCTGTTAGATTAATTATTTTAATATAACTAGTGATTTTAAATTATCAATTTAAGTATGGTTCAACTAGTTAAGTTGTATATCTTCGATTGAAAAGTTAAAGGTTTGAATCTCTATCTCATATGTTGAACTAAACAAAGTCATTAGGAATACACACAATCATATCAAACTAAGTATCATTTTTATTTAATATTTCTCATTTCTCGCTACATCATCGAAATGGATTATGAATTTGGAAATATATTTTCGAAAATCTAAATGAAGATTCACCAAGGTTTTTATACTATATAATTATATTATATATATTATATATTATATATATAATATATATATATATATTATTTATCAAAGAAAATTAGATGCACTAAAAAATTAGTCAATCTATTGAATAACTGGGAAATAACAAATTAAGTAATTATTGTAAAAAAGTACTTTCGAAGTCATTACAAATTATTTAATTTTATTAGATCTAGATTTTTTTTTTTACTTATTTTGGCAAAATTAAAATGTGCATAAAAAAATTTATACCTTATAGCAAAAAATTACAAAAGTGCTATATACTTTTAAGCAAAAAGTCTAAATATTTTTTAAATATTTTTTTATATTTAAAAGATTCCAAAAAAGAATCTTTAAAGTTAAAAAATAATCCTCCCATAAAGCTCACTTTTTATTTGAAACTTTTTATAATAATTTTTTATTTGAAACGGATCAAAGAACATAACATACGTTGAGTTGGAGAGAGTGGCATTTCTAGTTTTTTTTTTTTTTTAAAAAAAAAAAAAAAATAAGACAAGAAAACAAGATTAGTAGATGAAAAGTTATTCCATATATGGGTGGGACCATCATCATTCTTTTTTAAACCAAATTATTTTATGATGCATATATTTTTAATATTCATAAAGTGTTTGAATTGGTTTACTATGATTTTTAAGAAATATTAAATAGCACATAGATTTAAATGTCAAGTTTTATAAGAGGATAATATAGAATATTTTAGAGTAATAAAAATTATATTAGAATATTTTCAATCATATATACATGTCCAAGTTGTTAGCTTGTACATTATTTGTTCTTATTCCACTAAGTCAATGTGACATCGATGTATAATATATAATTTTCTCTTTTATTTGTATGATTGAGTATTAAAAGTACGGATTAAAACATAAAATGAAACTATTTTAATTGAACGAAATATTTATCCAAAGGTTGATAGTATAATAAATAAAATAAGAGAAGGTCAAAATTCAATAACAAATACAAAAATTTAAAAGCATCCTAGTTTGTTGCAAGTTTTAAATATATTTAGGTATTGTCATCATTGTATGTCACAAAAACAAAGTAGTTTGAGCAAACACACTATTTTCTTCTCGTTGTCATTGTTGACCTCATTTGATAAGCATGTGCACATTACTTTCACTTTTAAATATGAGCATAATTAGCATAATTATTATACATATATTTTTAGGTTATTGTTCAAATACTCTTACCTCACATTTGTTGTACTTAAAAAAAATACTTTCATCGGATTTTCTACACACATAATTTTAAATAAATAGGTTTAAACTTTCCTATTTTTTCCATTAATAGCCTAATATGTTATCATTGTACACAAAATTTTGATCCAATTTACCTTTTCAACCTTCGTGATCATTTAGACTTAAATATAATAATAATAATAATATCAAAAGAAGTATGTAAGAGGAGATTTCTTGCGGTTATGAACTTACCAAAATGGTTTTTTTTCTTGACATTCACAAAAAAGGAAGATTTGTCCAAAAATCCAAAAATTGTTCCCTCATAAATGAAAGCAAGAAGCTTCAATGGAGAAAACAAGGTATGTTTGATATATTTTAAACTTTGGAAGGTGAAAATACATAATTAAAAAACAAAATAATTAGTTTAAGCATAAAATCAAGAATATAAGAATACCTTTGAAGATTGTCTTCACCGAATCCTCAATGTAGGGTTCTTCTTTTTACAATTACAGGACACCTCCAAATGGCTTTCCTTGCTATATCTTTGGCAAGGACCGGATTATAGGATCCTTCCTTTGAACTGAGAAGCAATAATTGGGAGAGAAATTTCTTCTCTGTATATTGAGAAAAAAAATGAGAGAGAGAGCAATGAGGGATTTTTTTTTTCCTGTAAAAAACTTTTGAATCTCTGCAGAATAACACACATTGCATATAATGAAGGGAGGTCCTTCCCCCTCCTCGACTCCCTTGTACTGTAGGAAAATTATCCTTTCAATTAATTTAATAATTAATTTAAATAATGATTAAATATCCAATATTTATAAAACATTTGAATCATATTCAAATGCACATCTCTCTCATAACCTATAATTTTAATATGAATCTCATTTACATTAATTTTAAATCTATAGCTTTAATATGAGTCATATTTATATTAATTCAATATGGAATCGTATTAATTCTCTCAATTAATATATAGTTTTAATTAGAAATCATATTTATAATTAACTATATATTATAATGTATCATTATACATTATATCTTATATTAACCATATCATATACAATTAATAATTGTATGTATATCTCTAAACAATTTGAACTGTTTCAAACTCACTCAAAACTTTTGGTCCTTGTTTTACCTGTGGTGAGCTAGTAAAGAGACTTAATGAACTTACAGATTATAAGCTACAATAATCGGAGACGGAGATTAATTAGTTAAACTCTTTAATTAAATTAATCAACATTCATTAATTATGAGGCATTCTACTAAAGATCCATAGTTGCAATCTTATGCACTGAAGACAAAGTTACTTCTATGGATATAACATTACAAATAAGTCGATCCTTCGTGAGTTATTCGTAACTATAGTTAGATCGAATTACCGTTTTATCCCTATAATTACCTCTTTATCCTTAAGTATCACTGATCCTCTAATGAACAATTTGTTTATGGTTCAACCATAAACTAAGTTCCTCTGGGCTCAGTGAGAGGGTGAGGCCTCATTATTCAAGTCTCGGAGTCAACACTAAAGGGAAATACTGATCTATTTACCTTAAAGGCGAGAGGGAGTGAATTTCATCTTGTGTAGCTATGTTTCTATCTTCCTATTCGGTCTTGTCCCCAAAATGATAGGCATAGTGAGTCGGCGACTCGGGTCACTCTCACCCATACATATGGTCATCGTTTGAAATATTAATCTCTTCAATCAATGGTGTTACAAAGAGGATATCCCAACTCGCATGTCTCGACATGAATGATTTTGGATCAAATCGTTTGTAATGTTTACAAAGTGAGTTTGTATATATAGTGTTACCTGAATAAGGTTCCTCACATTATCCGTATACTATAGTCCTTATGGTTTCTACTTGAACATGATCCACTTGAATACCAACCACATACTGTTCAAGTTACAAAAAAATAATATTGGACTTTAATTTATTGGATGAGTTACGCAAGTCTAAGTATCAATAAATAACACTTTGTTTATGTAAATAACTAATTTGTTTACAATGTAAACCACGAGTTTATGGTATAAATCTCAACATGTATATGGAAGAAAATATACGAAATCTCCTAAAATGAAGAAAATATTATTTTGAAATATCTTGTAATAAATGAAGTAATAAATAAAAAAAAACAAAATCAAAATTTAAAAAATGATGTTAATAAAGAAAAAAATTAAATATTTCAAATATTAATTGAATGAAATTGGACACAAAGATTTTCATGAGTAGCGAAATGATATTTCCAAATTTCAATCGTATATGAACTTTACAATTAAAATCACAAACGGAAATATACGATTATGCTAAAATACAGAAATTACAACATGTTATACAAAAGATCAAGGGCAAGAGCAACACACTTTTGTAGACTCACCTTTGAGTTCCTTGATCATGAATGCTCGATCACAGCAACACAGCAACACACGAACGCTCGTCCAATACGACTGCTACACTGCATGATCACCGCGCAACCGAACTCAACGATTGCCAAGGTCACGAACACCCCGAACACCACAAACGGCCTCTACAGAACCTCGACAGTGTCGAGTTGAGTATGACACCACCAAGAAGGTTACCTTGGTATTCTCGATGTTAGAATCCAGAGCGTGGATTCTGTGTGAACTTGGTTTGAGGCAGAAAAACAGAGAAACCACAATCTTGTAAACGATTGAGCAAGTGGGAGATGGAACAACCTATCGTATAGGTTGATGCCCAATCGTTCAAGAAAAGCTAGGCAATCGTCTAGCAAAAGCTATGCGATCGTTTAGCTCATCGCTTAGCTGATTGTCTATCGCCTAAGGACACTCCACAATCGTTTAGCTAATTCCAAGCTGTCGCTTAGTAAATCTTATTTACTTGACAACTATCCATGAGTATTTTCCGGATTGAAAATCTCAAATTAACTTCTTACTAAAATTAGGAAAAAAATTTTCCTTTTTATCTCACGGTTACCATGAAACCACCAATAACCTTCTACTCAATTAGTTATTAGAGAAAAAGAGATAATTATCCAATAATTAATATTATTCTAAATATAAATGATAACTAACTTACCAGAATATATTTATAACCTGTAGTTTTAATATTTCATCTCATGAAACATATAAACCATAGCTCTTTTTCTATTCCATGACACTTAATGTAAATCTCATTTACATTAATCCTCCACTAGATGTATCTCATACATCATACCGATCATATCTTATATAAACGAATTACCTTTTGTCAATTTGAACATTTCAAATCAACATCAAGAACTGATCCTCAACTTGAATCCATTGAGCAACCAAGAGGACTTTATGGACTTGTAGCTTGAAGTTCCAACGATACGTGAATAACTAATTAAACTCTTTAGTCATAGGATCCACCATCCGTTAACTTCCAGGCACTCCACTAAAGATCGGCAGTTGAACTCTCCTTACCACAGATATATTATGTGTCCATCTTAACCAATCAATAGTGCAACAACCTTTCACAGATCGCTCGTAAGTACAGCTCAGCCAATAACTGTTATGCCCTTGTAGTTACATCTAACTCCTTAAGTATCACTAATCCCTCTAATGAACATAAGTCATAGTCCTACTATGAATGAGTCCTCTCTTCCAAAGAGAAGTTGTGGCCACTATGTTTAGGCCCCGGAATCAGCCCTTAAGGGAGCAATCTCTTGCTTCGGAGAAGGAATGAATTCTATCTTGTGTAAGTGAGTTCCCAGCTCCCAGATCAGACAAGTCCCCAAAAAGGTAGGCATATTGAGTTGGCAATCTGGCCGCTCTCACTCATACTAATCAAAGGACCGCCCTCAAAGGCAAGAGTTCCCAAAACACTCAGGATTGAGGTCGTGTCACCTTTGGCCATTTAGGTGAGATATAAGTCTCCAGTATCAACGACGTTATATATAGAGTCTAGTCATCTCGTGGTTCGGTCTTATACAAACTCTTTGTATAGGACACCCCCGCTCGCATGTCTCCACATGAATGGTCAGGATCTACCATCTGTAGTAGTTTACAATACTTGCAAACCTCTACAAAGCGGGTCGTATCCGTAGTGTCACAAGGATCAGGTATTCCACCTTAATCCTTATACTCCAAATCTATTTAGGTTATCACTTAAGGTATGATCCACTTGTATATCCCATATACATGCTTAAGTTTACATAAGATAACCATGGAGTTTTGTTTATTGGATATGAATAAATGTCATAATGAAATAACGGCTATTTTATTCATAAAACAATGTATATAATTACAAACAACGAGACTCCAGGAGAATCAGGACACCAATCCCAACATTAATAACGAGAAATAATGTAATTAATGATATTTCAAACAAATAAATCCTTATATAATTAGTAGTAAAACTAGAAATGATATACTTTTTAATTTTAAAATATTATGAAATTTAAAGATGAGAAAGAATTTATCTAAAGGTTAAAAAGTTCTGAAATACTGATGAAATTTAGTTATGAAATATTACTATATTTTAATTTATTTTTGAAATATTAGTTATATAAACTTATGGAAATATTTGGCATGAGCAACCTTTATTTTTAAAATAAAAAATTTTCTTCTAAATAAAAATAACTTTTTCTTTTTTTAAAAAAGAACAAGCTCATTATCCAATAAAAGTTTAGAATGTATTATTATTATTGAGAAAACAAAGAAAAAGAAAAGCACAAAAAGAAAAGGGTTGATAAGAGAAATAGCAAATTTTAAGGTTTCATTGGAAAAAATGACAAAAAGGTTTCAAAATTATAAAAATAGCAAAACGAATTTATATAATAGAAAATACTAATTAGTAAATGACAAAACTACTCTAAAACAACAAAATTAAGTACAAACAAGAATGCAAAGATACACTGCTTCAAAAACAACTCAAATACCACAAATACACAGTATCTAAACAATTTCATAAGCAAAAATTAAAAATCACCCAATATGGTTAACGCTTCCAGTTGCTTAGAGAATGCGTGTATGCAAGAAAAGATGACGACAAGGCGATGGGGGTCATTTCAACTGCTTATAAAATGTGTGTATACTACAGCTTCTCCGTTAAGAGTAAAAACTGACCCTGAAGTGGACTTCTGAGAGCCCTGCTTTGGATAGACGGATTAAAATACTTCAATCAAATCGAGGTGGAAAGTTCTTAAATTCTGTGTTCCAGGACTATTTATTAGGACATAGAATCATTTTTCAACTCTCAGCGTCGGGTATACCTCAACTGAATGGTGTAGCAGAGAGGAAAAACAGAAGTTTGTTGGACATGGTTTGTTTAATGATGAGTTACACTTCCTTACCGGACTCACTTTGGGGTTTCGTAGTGGAGACTGCAATATACATACTCACCTGTGTTCCTTTCAAGAGTGTTGCGAGAACACCTCTAGAGTTGTGGAATGGGCGTAAAGCTAGTTTACGTCACTTCTGCATATAAGGTTGCCCGACACATGTGCTTGAGGCAAATCCTAAGAAGTTGGAATCACGGTCGAGGTTGTGCCTCTTTGTAGGTTACCCCAAAGGTACACGAGGGGGTTACTTTTATGATCCGTCGGAAAACAAGGTATTTTTTTCCACGAATGCTACTTTCCTGGAGGAGAATCATATCAAGGAGCACAGTCCACTTAGTAAAGTCGTGTTACGTAAGCTTTCCAATGAAACTACTAAAACTTCAATAAGAGTTGTTGAAGGGTCTGCTTCATCAACCAGAGTTGTTGATGATAGTTCATTTGGTAGGTCGGTTCCACCTCAAAAGTTGAGGGAACCTTGATGCAGTAAGAGGGTTACCAACCTGCTTGATCGCTATCTGGGTTTCATGAAAATCTTAGCTACGGTGGGCACATTAGGGCAGACTCTGGGGCTAAAAACGAGGGTTTACACTTACACGGAATTGTTAAGGGTTAACAGTTATGAACCGAACAAATGGTGGTTGTTAGGTTCAGTTTCAAGAGTTGGTTATGTTTAATGGTTGAGAATATCTCATCCCAGTGAAGGGACATCTGATCACCCCATCGGTGACATTTGTCCTGCCTTGCTGGGGCATCATTACAAAATAAAAGTCTTTATCACTTATGGTACTTGGAAACTAGTTTGCTAAAACCAAATTGGTATCAAAGCACTCGGTTTCTGATATTCTAATTCATTATTGTAAAAGAATTGCATTTACACTCTCAGTGGGTGTAGCATGTCTACTCTCTCTTTTAATTATTAATTTGTTTGTGGATGTATAGATTAATGGAGTTTTCTGGGATATAATCTCCGTTTGTTAAATTCTCTAGTATGTAAAGGCCCCTGCGTTTTTCGATACAATTAATTGCTATTGAGTTTGTAATTTCAAAGTTAGTTTGAGTCTTGAGTTGTTCGTGAAGAAGTTCAGAGCAAGTGTTGCTGTTCTTCGAGGAAGAAGACGATCAAGCGTTGGTCGTGTCATGTAGACGATGAGGTAGACGATCGCGAGTATCGGATGCTCGGCTGTCGTTTAACACATGAGCACACTAGACGATCGTATAACTCAGCAAGCCTCATCGCTTAATTACTGACTATACGATCGTGGAGTAAATGCATAGTAAATTGTTTACCTTTCGCGTGCTAAGCGATCGTCTAGATGATCAGGCTTCGCGACCTCGTTGTCGTCTATGCGATCGTTTAGCTTTCGCGCTATCGTCTAGTGTGCGCTACATGATCATTTACCTGGAGGCATTTACTAAAGGATGAGAGCTTCGTTCGGCGGTTCAAGACTCGATTCATTTGTGAACCGGTTTGCTCGGTGGAATAATGTAATAGATAGAATTTTCATTCCGATTTTGAGTTGGTTCATCCCGGTTCATTAATCCATGGTTTTATACATGTGATATATATTTTTTTATGTCATATGGAATGCACATATAGATAAATCCCACCTTAGGTTATACATTGGTCATGCATATTCTCTTTATTACAAGTGTTATGATTTAGTGAAGCATGATTTAAATTACGTAAGTGCATAAACATGCATAATATAATATAAGAGTTATATTTATGCATGCATTATTTATTAAGCGTTATATTTATAAGTGTTATAAATATCTTTTTATGTGGCATGTATATTTTAGTTGTTTCTTTTATAAAGGTTATAAAATGAAATTAGAACTAAAATCGATAATAAAAGGTTAAAGTGTAGCAAATCTATCTATAAGGGACCTTTTGTCTAAGGCGAGTTCTGTCTAGGCTGGGGTATTTAAAGTGACGGCAACAGAATACCCCTACCTGGGAACCTACCTAGAAAGGTGAATTAGATAGATTTGATGCATGCATACAAGTTAAGGACAGTCCATTAAAGAGTTTAATGTGACTACTTGAATTTGTTTTATTTCAAAGACAAAAGTTGTTTTTTAGCAGACTTAATAAATGACTTAGATTATAATCAGTAGTCGGATTGTCTAGGTTAATAAACCCCTAGGTAGAATATTCAGTGAGAGATATTTGGGGCATATGATGCTTCATTTAAACTTTTCGTGTTTCTCCCTTATTGTCCACATCGTGAGATCTATCCTCGGCCTCGTGACACCCTAGAAGTGTCCCCCTAAAAGATGGTTTTGGGTAGGTCAATATCAAGGTGGATGGAGAGAATGTTCATAGTAAGTGGGAGCGAGAAGTGCAACAGCATATCCCACAGTCTCTCTCGTTGGATTAAATAAAGTTTCTGCGCATCGCCTTAAGATATCCTGGGAGTGTCCCACTATAGGATGGTTTTTTTGCGTGTTTCTTTATTTGATCTCTTGTAAGAGGATAACGTTACTTAGTCTCTTGTCCTAATATGCTTTTTCCCTATTAAAGGAACTCTTATTCAAGGGTACCTATGAGCGAAAGCGGATCTTTCCAATTCATTGTGATAGAATTTTCACATATACATTCAAACATACAGATATGCAATCACAATGTTAAATTACTAGCATGCTTAGAGAATCAATAAATAAGAGACCGAGAGATCATACTAGTTGAAGACTTATTCTTCACAGCAAATCTCGCTTTCACTGGAACGACAAGCTATTGTTTAGCAACTCCCAATCGTCTACCTCAAACAGTCTCCACACGAACAGAAGAAAACGGGGACGAAACCACCACTTAGAGCCCTCAGTACTCTCGGAGTGAGAATCCAAAGGGTGGGCTTTGTTCGGATTTGGTAGAGGGGATAAAGAAAGGAGATTGTATACAACGATCAAGAAAGTGGGAGAAAGGCTCATCTATCGTATAGACAAAATACTTGATCGTTAAGGTGAAGTATATGATCGTGTAGGAAAAGGTAAGCGATCATCTAAACGATCATGTAAGAAAAGCTAAGTGATCGTCTAAACGATCGTTTAGTAAAGCTCGGGTACTAAACGATCACTTAGTAAAAGGTAAGCAAAGAGATCGTTCAACACTATCGTATAGGCTCTGATTTTACTAAGCGATTACACACTTCAATACTATATCGCGCATCCAATGCTTAACACACCATGAGCTATTTAAATGTCTCAAAGCGATTCTTCACCTTACTTATCCGTTATGAAAACAGGAGAGACGTCGGCCAATTATCCCATAATTGTCCAATTAATAAATAATAAATATAATCTCATTATATTCATAACCTATGACTTAATATCATATATTAACCATAGGATTTTTCCTCCACTATATATAATTCATATATAATTAACTAGTTCAATTATATCTTATATAATCAAACTCCCTCTTGTCAATTTGAACATTTCAAACTAACCCAAAAACTTATTTTCAACTTTTATCCAAGCTACCAAGTGGACCTCATGGACCTATGGCTCGAAGCTCTAATGGTACGTGCATAACTGACTAAACTCTTTAGCCACGATATCCACTAAAGACCAACAACTGAACTTTTTTTACCATAGATATATTTCTATGTCCATTGGATATAACCAATCATCAGTACGATGACCCTTCACAGATGCTCGTAAGTATAGTTGGACCAATTTACTGTTTTGTCCCTGTAGTTACATCTTACTCCTTAAGTACCACTGCTCCTTCTAATGAACAATACAACATAGTCTTATTATGTGTGAACACCTCTTGGGCCATGAGAATGTGTGTGGCACCACATCGTTCAAATCTCGAGATTAGCCCTTAAGGGAGCAATCTATCTACTTATTCCTGCTTCGGGGAAGAAGTGAGCTCTATCTTGTGAAGCTGAGTTCCCAGCTCCCAAATCAGACGAATCTCCAAAGTGGTAGGTTTGAGTCGGCGCTCTGGCCACTCGCACCCATGTAAATCAAAGAACTGCCTTCAATGGCAAAAGTTCTCAACTCACTCAGGATTTAGGTCATGTTACATATGGTCATCCTAGTGAAATGAAGTCTCTATCATGAACGAAGTTATATGACGAGACGTTAACACTTCGTGGTCAAATTCTTTGTATAGGACGCCCCCCATCGCATGTCCCCTACAGGAATGATCAGGATCAGACCATCTGTGACAAGTCACAACACTTGTAATTATTCCACAAAGCGGGCCATGTCCGTAGTGTTATCAGGATAAGGTTTCCCTCCTATATCCATATACTACGGACCATTTTGGTTATCACTTAAGACATGATCTACTTGTACGTCACTACATATATGCTTAAGTTACATAAAGACAACCAGGGATATTAAGTTTATTAGTTTGTGGTATAGCAAATAAAACATCTAAATGTGCAAAGTCAAGAAGTTAAGTAAATATCATATATTATACATCACAAGCGTTCGTATAAAATGTGTTTACAAACTACAGGACACGAGACTTTAAGGCATCAACCCCAACAGACAAGGTGGTAGGGGTTATTAGAAACTTATAAATGTCTACAACGATGGACTTCCTCCAAGCTGAGAAAGAGCAAACTTGATTATACCAGTGAAATTGTTATTAACAAGGGAGTATTTGAAAAACTTGCAACTTCATGACGATGTGACTATTGGAAATATGATTGCGTTTGACACCAAACCAATTGAGAGTTTTATCATCTTCATTCGTTTTGGTCATTTTGCTGATAGGATCTTGAAAGCAAACTTTAGACACTATCAATCCCAGAACGTCATTGTTGAAAACGATGTTCAAAGTAGAAACCAAAGCAGAAAACATGTGTGCGAGCGAAAAAGGTCAACGACCTGGCGAGGGTGGTCGTCAAAAGTTAGTCAAGACAATGGAATTCAAGAAAGGGATGTTGAACCAACGATCACAGACATGAGATTAAGGAGAAAAATAGATTTTTGAGGCGACTAAGTGAAGAAGATATGATTTAAGATTCTTTATTATCTAATAATAATAATAATAATAATAATAATATATTATTATTATTATTATTATTATTATTATTATTATTATTATCATCATTATTATTATTATTAAACCGAACAAAAAATTAGATATATTCATATATACATGCACATGTTTCAAACATATAAAGTTTAATTCCCATTTATATATTTCTTTGTAAGTACAACGAGCCATTTTAAGTACAGCGAGCCATTTTCACGTGTTTCTATATGAAAATTTGAAAACATTGAAAATATGAAAAAAAATATATATATATCAAATTAAATTGATAACAATATGTATAAAATATAAAAAAAAATATTTACATACAATTGAGTTTGTAACAAACATTTAAACAAATCAAAGTTAGCCAGATAAAATCAAATTTGATAAACAAGATAAATTCAAATATAAATTGGAGAGAAAAATCAAAAAAATTTGTGCTTATTGTGATTAATTCGATAAGTAGTTAGATAAAATTTAGATAATAAAATATAAATTAAATATAACTCGAGAGAAAAAAAATCAGGAAGGGAACTCGTTTATTTATAATTACGATGTATTCATAATTTCATTTTCATTTAAGCTTCAACAGTTATACTCTATTTATAACTCCATCAACGTAAAACCTACGAAAGGAGCCTAATTCGTTGTAGAGGCATAACAAAAATAATAAGATTGCAAAAGTGAATAATTATTTGTTTGTCAGAAGATAAATTAATGACATAATAATATAATAGATGACAATGGATAAAAGGTGATTAAAAAAATATAAAAAAATGATAAAATTTAAATAAAATTTACAGTTTGTTAGATGATAATATGTATAAATATTGAATAAAATCCTAATGAGGCAAAAAAAATTAATCTAAATTAAATAATAAAAACTAATAAAATAATATAAAATCTAAAGATATATTATAAATTAAAACTAAAACAGTGATAAACAAATTAAAGATTGATTAATTCTTAATATTTTCGAAATGGTCAAATCAATTCAAAACAAATATAAAACCACCCATTCAAATTTTAAAATGAGAGAAAAATCTGGTAATCTCTCAAATCTGTTAGGTTGAAGTCTCATAACCAACGATTCCACTTACATTGTATTTCAATTGAGAATTGATACACGGTCTCATAACTACATTGTATTTCTATTGAAAATTTATACACGGTGTAGTAATTACACTATACTCGAAAAAATTGTTAATCAACCATACCAGAGGTATTTTAGGGACTAGAAAAATATATACCATGTGCACGACATGTTTTTGCCAAAAATCTTATTATTTTCGTTTTATGACAAAAATCAAAAGGTACCCCCAATTTTACTATTTCCTCCCATTTCCCAATAAACAAGCATATATGCTCAAAATCCTCCCAAACATCCAAGATCGACTCATAAAGAGATTCTTAATTAGCTAAGTGTCTTCAACTCCACGATGGCATGATCTACAAGGATGCATTTATTTTTCTTACAATGATAATGGTTAAAATAAAACCTAAACTATCCCACATATTCTTTTAACCTAATTACTTGTTTTTGGTTAAAAACCAACTTCGCCCCAAAATTTTACCAAAGTAACAATTTAGTTATTAAACTTTGATAGATGACGATTTAGTCCACATATTTACATTTTCAATTTTGTAACAATTAAATCATTGTACTTTATTATAGAATTTAATCCATGTACTTTTAAATTTGTAACAATTTTAATTCATATCGTAAAAAATTTCATGAAAATTAAATGTTATTTTTTATTATTTAATGTCTTAGAATTTTTAGTTTATAATATATATATTGTATCCCTAATTAGTTTATCGATTTTTTAAAAATAGTTTATTGATTAATCTAGGTAAGAAATTTCATTAAACTATTATAAGGATTTTAAAATACATAGACTAAATTGTAGTATATTAAAGTGAAGGGACTAAATTGTTACAAAATTGAAAGTATAGAGACTAAATTCTTACCTCCCTGAAAGTTTAGGGACAAAAATGATTCTTAACCTCTTTTTCTTTTCCTTCCTAGTTAAGTCATCTCTATGTCAACTAAAATACAATTCAACTAATCCAATTGTTTTTCTTAACTATCGTGATCAAATTATATGAATTACTATAGTAAAAAAAATAAGATCCATTTAATAATTATTTGATTTTTTATTTTTAGCTTTTTAAAAACTATATAAATACTCATTCCACTTCAAAAATTTCTTGCTTCTCTGTTATTATTTTTTTTACCAATATCTTCAAAAACTAAGCTAAAATTTAAAAATTAAAAAGTGGAAGTTGATTAAGAATTCAACTCTTTTATTTACAAAAATATGTAAAATATTATAAGAAATTGAAAGAAAATAGATTTTTAATTTTAAAAATAAAAATAATTAATTAAATAATTATCAAACGGAACGTAGGTTATCCCTCTAAAATTAGTTAAATGAATTTAAAATTAATGTCCCCACCTTGTCCAAATACGATCATTTTACCTAAATTGGAACGATTTATATCCTATCCTATAAAAATACAAAATTAATGGATGTGTATTATCGCAAAAACAATTAGGTTTTTAAATTTAAATTTAATTTAAACCTTCTAGAAGGAGAAAAAGCATAAAAAGGGAAATAAGAACGAAAATTAGGTTAGTGATTGAATTTGATGAGAAATGCTTTTCACACGCTTTGGTTAAAGCAAATAGCCTGATTGGTTGGTTTTAATGACTTGGACATCATCCACCGTCCAGATTCTGCCACGTGTACCTTGCGAAATCTAATGGTGAAACTGACTGCGACCGCATCATATGCCGTGTGCATGCGATACACGTATTTGAAGAAAGCGAAATGACAAAAATGGGCCCCTTTTTCTGCCGCCTTACGGTCCTTACCCTCCCCTTGTCTTTGCAAAATAGTCAAAAACCGTGGACTTATTTATTTATTTGGTTGTTTGCTTCTTCTTTTTTTTTTTTTTCCTTTTTTTTCTTTTTTTGAAAGATTATCTAAAATATTATGAAAATAGATATACAGACATACTTAGTATCCATTGACCATGTGTCATGCTCTCATTTTCTTAAGTGTTATCTATATGTCTCAGTATTACACATTATTAGTATTTATGTAATCCACCTCCTACTTGTCAAATAGCCTACAAATAGTAGCATGTTGTGGATTTTGGAAGATACATATTGGACAAATTTCATGAAAATTGGAGTGGAGAATTTAGAGAAATTTCTTATTTTATATTTTTCTAATTTATTTTATTTTGTTTATTCATATATTGTGTTTATTTTATTTTATTATTATATTATATTATATTTATTTATTTTAATATTATATTTTATTAGTATCTATATTTCCATTGTGTTCTCAAGTTCTTAACACGTTATCAACACAAGCTCTTATCGTTTTCTTCGTTAAAGATAGATCCTAAAAGTATGTTGGGTTTTTTCTCTCTTTGTTATAATTAATAAATTAAATGTTGTTTTATATATATATTATATATATATATATATATTAAATTTTTAATATAAATATAATATTTTGTAATAGTGTTACCATGAAAAATATTGCAAAATTACAATTTGTAGCATATGATATTAATGGTAATAATTATTTATCATTAGTGCTTAATGCCAAAATACACCTGGATGCCAAATGTGATCATCAGAAAACAATTTTTTTTCCTAAAACTCGTCGTAAATGGATGCATTTGAGGCTCCAAAATTTCAAGTCAACATGTTAGAGAAAATATTTTTCTACATTTCGGATATGCTCTTACAGTACCAATATGGAGAGAAAGGTTTTAAACGGTATTTTGAACTAATTTCATGTCTTCTCATGCCTCAATAAAATATTAAGTTATTGATGAAAAATCATGAATCTCAACCAACTGGAACAACATCATTCCTTGAAATGAATGTTGTGAATGTTAATAATCGTGGTCGAGATCGTGGTTGCGGTCAAGGTCGTGACCGTGGCAGAGGAAGAAATAATTATTATTTTCGTGGTGGTCGTTCTAATCATTCAAATTTCAAAAGAACCACATAAAATGACGATCACAAGAAAAAGCTTCACAAGATAAGAGTTAAAAAAGTGTTGAAAATAAGTGCTTTCGATGCAGAGTGATTAGGCATTGGTCACGTACCTAGCGTACATCAAACAACTTAGTTCATCTCTATCAAGTCTCCCCGAAAGAAAAAGAAAAATATGTGGAAGCAAATTTTGCATATCAAGATAATAACATATCTGACCATCTCATATGACAAATTTGGATGTGACGGACTTATTTGAATATCCTGAAGAGAAAATCGACAGAATTGATGGAACATCAAGTGTTTCTTTGATTTTGAAAATATCTAGATTTAATATTTTTTTTTATTAATCTCCATATATATGTGTTTTTTATTCTCTTAGTAGATGTCAACATTTTGTATATTATAAACGTTGTTTTTCTTATTGTAATTATTTTCCTTTAATGAAGAAAATCATTTTTATATGTTGGGTGTCTAAAAAATGAGTAAAAAATGTGAGCGTGCATGTGTGTTTTGTCCATTAAATTTATTAGTTTTATTAGTAGAAGGATCTTTTAAACCAATTTTTGAAAACTTAGTGACTAAAATAACCAATTTGAAACATTAAGGACCGAATGTATCTATTCTTAAAAACCCAAGGACTAGAAAGATATTTTTTCCAAGTTTAAAAATATGAATCCAAAAGAAGACTAAACACAATTTAAATATTCTTTTGGTATATGTATTTTTGGCGTTGGTTTATGTTGGTCCTTATATTTTCAAATTTTGTGCATTATAGTCATTGTACCTTTGACATATTCGTTTTGAGTCCTTATACTTTTTAAAAATGACAATTTTGATTCTTTTATTTCACTTGTATCTCATTTCTTCAATTAAGTTTTGCATGACACTTCATTAATTTCTTGAAATGTACTCATAAATTTAGTTTCCATCGTTTATAAAACTTGTACTAGAATTTATAAATAAAGATTAAAATGAATAAATTCTAAAAATACAAGGATCAAAACTAGTATACCTGTACTTCAATGTATATTTTGATACATTAACTAAAATGAACCAAACATGAAAGTACAACGACAAAAAATAATATAGAAATCAAATAAATATAGATAGATATTACAAACCATATTTTTTTTTTCAATATGTGGGGTGAGAGATCAAACCTCTAACCTCAAAGTTGATAGTACATATTTGATGTTAGTTAAATTACATTCATTTTGACTTGAATATTATTATTAAACATCACTAAATCTAAAATGATATATTAAAGTGAGCGTAATTCATGTACTCTTATTATTTTCCCTCTAAGTTAGAAGTTTATGTAGTTCCAAAGAAAAATTTTGAAATCATATTTCACCTTCATAAAACTCAAAAAAGAAAAACATAAATATAGATGACGTATGGGAGTAAAATGCATTGGTTGAATAATAAGAATTTATTAACAGTTACAAAATTTTGTTAGTATTAAAAGGAAAAAGAAAAAGGATGGAATAAAAAGTAATAATTTAATATTAAAAGAAATAATAATTAAAAGGGAAGAGCAGTTATGGACAGCTCATTTTCCAATTAAACGTTGGGATTTTGTTGTCTTTATTTGAGTCATCCTTTCAAGTTTCAACGTTTACTTATTTTATCCATTTTCTTCCCCTTCTTTCAAGCAAACTTTTTTTTTTTTTAAAAAAAAAAAAAACCATTATTAAAGCCGTTTATGTAAAAAAGTACTTTATAATAATATATTTTGAATTTTTAATATAATAATTAGGAAGATGAGATATCGAATCTCTAAGAAGAAGTGAATGTCAATTATCACAGAGTTAAATTCTTTTTTATGTATACTTTGATTTTTGGTTTTGTACTTTTAAATTATTTTTTAAAATAATCAACATAAGTATAACTCATCGATAATTAACACGTTTTCTTTCTTTGAGGTTAGATTTTTTTTTTTTAATAAATTAAACTTCGTTAAAATAAAAAACTAACCACAAGAAAAACCATTATCAAGAATAGAGGACGTCCAACTAAGGTGAACAACATCCCATCATGAGGAGGAAGGAATCTAGGGATAAAAAAAAGTTAACATTAGCATGCGTCAGAGAATGAGTGACAAATTTACAAGAATGATTACAATAATCAAAGGACACCTCACTAAAGCTCTTGGCAATCACAACAGTGGCATCCACCACGTTCTTTGTTTTAAAAAGATCAGCATCTACCACGTTTTTTGTTTTAAAAAGATCATTGTTTGGATTGTTTAGGGTCTATATGACATCTGTCAAGTTTGATTCTACTAGCAGAGGTTGACACGCCTCCCCTCTCAACTCGAGAAGGGAATATGGGCCAATCAGGATAGCTTTCTCTTCCAATGCCTTTATAGGGCGACACCCCATCTAAACTTTTGAACCCAACACAGACAGAAGAGCCTTGAGAGTCACAGACTACCCAACCTAAACCACCCAACTTCCCATCTTTGCATCAAGAAGCATTTGCATTGAGCTTCCATAAAACCACTCGGGAGAGGAGACTATCTTTCCTGACTCACTCGATTCTTGAACTTCACTGAGTCAGGTCTTGCAACTTTCTAAACCGCTCAACTTCCTAATTTTGAGATCGGAGGTTCAGATTCTTGTACTCTGACATTTGATGCACTCACAAGAGAATAAGTATGTTTTACTTGTAGTTTAGTTATTTATCAAGTATTGACTAAGGACATGTTTGAGAGTGCTTTTAAAAATATTAAAAATCACTTTTGTCATTTTTAAAAATTACTTCAAGAGATGTTTTAATGATTTAAAATACGTTTTTGTTAGCATGAAAATCACATTTAAAAGTGTAAAATCAAATATTCAATTGATTTTGAACCATTTCAATACATGATCCTCTTAACATATGTTTAATTTTCTTATCCGACACAAAATGATCATATGTTAAATAGATAACAATGTGAATCAAAACTATTTTTTTCTTTAAAAAGTTCATAAACAAAATATAAAATTTGAAAATTTAAGAATAAAAATAACTACTTACAACATAAACAAAATATAAATTTATTTTTTTAAAAGTTCATAAACAAAATATAAATTTTGAAAATTTTAAGGAAAAAATGGAATACACTTAAAGTTCATAGATGATAATAGATTTTAAGCTTATCGTTTACTCTATAGTACTTGATATAATTTACATGCACCACAATTGATTTGAAAGTATTAAAAATATAAAATTTATAGTTTTTTTAGTTAAATGACGAATTAAAAGTCGATAGTATAATATTTTAATGAGTTTTTTTTTTAAAATATATTTTAACCATAATTTATGCTTGGATGAACCAAAGAATTTATAAAACATTAATACTTTAAATAAATGATAGATATCTACACACATATAAAGTAACCCTGATTGATTTATATTTTATCATTTTCATTTTTCCAAAAAAAAAAGAAATTGAAATCTTATCAAAATTTAAAACAAAGAGAGAGAGAGAGGTTTCTATTAATTTGGAGGCGAATAGGAATAAAATTTTCTTAAAAAAGAAATAAAAGAACAGGAATAATTAGTAAAATTAACCCAAATATTTTGAAGGGTCTATTGACTTTTGATCCAATAAACTGAAAAGGAGGAAAAATGAGACTTGCTGATGTCACTTCTGGTTAGAATAACAAAGGTTAAATGTCAAATATTGTCTATTTTGATCTTTTTTTCTAAAAAAAAACTATTTTATTTTATATTATTGATTTTTTTTTTAAAAAAACTTTTTTCCTATCTATTATTTTAATGCTTAATCATATTCACTTATTCAGACTTTTAAAATTGTGTCATATAAACGTGTCATATACTTAAAATTGTATTATGAATCAACTGAACGATTAATAGAAAAGTAATAGTTGGATTATGATTAAAATAAATATTTTTATTTGAGAAATAATGTGTTAGAAAGAGTTTTTATTTTTTATTTTTTTAAAAATATCAATAGAAAATTGTGTAGAAAGGAGGAATAGATAGTCAATATATTTGTCAATAATATCCATACATATATCTAAAATGATATCTCATATATTGATATGTAAAACGAAAAAAAAATATATATTTTCAGTAAATATTAATAAATAAGATTTATAATTTTTTGAAAGGAAGTAAAAGTAGAATGATCCACAAAATTTCAAGGTTGTATTAGGAATAAATTTAAATATTTATAAATTTTTGAAAGAAAGTAAAAATAACTTAAATATTAATTTAAATAGTTTTTATAACTTTGTATTTACAAGTACATCCTTCGATGTTAATATTTTATTGATATATCTATAAAATCGAAATTTACTATTGATATAGACGACAATATTTAATGTTTTTAATCTGTAACGACTCGACCCCTAAGATTTAAGTTAGGCCGTTACTAAATGCATGTATGCATGGAACTTAAAACGACACTCTTTTGTGGTGAAATAAATGCTAAATAAATAAGTTGAACTCAAAAGACCTTCATTAAATTTAAATATTTAAAACAGACAATAGAGTACCCACAAATCATAAATGATAATAAATAAGTCTGAAAACGATTCTTAATAGTAAGTTTCAAACATCAAAACTGAAAGTTAAGAAAAACATGAAAAGAAATCTAAATCTCATGAGCGGAAGCATAAAATTAGTTCCAGTGGCTCGATCATGAATTTCGCTTGTCCATCGCCGGTGCATCTTTACCCTTACCTGAAATAACAATATGAGAAAGAATGAGTATTAAATACTCAGTAAGTAACCCTACTACTGGGGTCAGGTTAGGCATCTATGTCCTCTAAATGCTTGCCTCTGGTGGAACATATAAACTATCATAGTCCTCATGGGACATATACATACATGAAAAACTGAGTTCTATCCTACTGTAGCTAAATATGCCCACTACCTCTAGTGAATCCCGAAGGAAACACAAATTGGTGAATCCCGAAGGAAATACAATATCTGGTGAATCCTGAAGAAAACACAATATCTGGTGAATCCCGAAGGAAACACAATATCTGGTGAATCCCGAAGGAAACACAATATCTGTTGAATCCCGAAGGAAACACAATATCTTGTCAATCCCGAAGGAAACACAAACTGGTGAATCCCGAAGGAAACACAATATCTGGTAAATCCCGAAGGAAACACAAACTGGTGAATCCCGAAGGAAACACAATATCTATGAATCCCGAAGGAAACACAAACTGGTGAATCCCGAAGGAAACACAAACTGGTGGCATTCTAACTAATTAGTAAAATCACTATCACAATCTCGACATCACAATCTCAACATGTGTGTTTTATAACATACATATACATCTCATCATCATGATTCTACAATATACATATAAATTTCTTCATCATAGCTTTACATATGTATGCATCCCATCCTCCTTAGATTCAGCAGGATCTCCAATAAAAATAATATACTCAAATCATACTAGTATTCAAACATCTCTATGCGCAACTAACCTTTTAAACTCTCATATCAGCAAGGCATACATAAATATCAAACTATCAATATATCCTCAGTAAATCATTTTTGTCAATTCTTGACTCCAGTCATTTCAAACCTCAATCAATAAAGGCAGACATAAATATCATGCTAACTAATAATCCTCAATAAATCATAATTATCATCGTCGGGCACTAGGGCAATTCGAGTAGTAACATTACTTACCTCAACTTGGTAAAAAAACGCAAAACAAAATCTCCTTAGAATTTTTTTAGCACACTTGAATCAACCTAAAGTTGTGGCTTGGTCCAAGACAAATTCATACTCAATTTAATTAGCCAATCTGATCATGAATTAAGTCCAAAATCAATAACTTAATTTTCCCACTATTACTCTCAATCCAAAAGAATAACCATCTAACAACTTACAAAACTTACCGATCTTCTCTACAAAACAAAATGGTATCTAGCTTGATGGTCAATGCCTCAAAACTTCCAAACCTTGAATCTAAGTTACAAACCAAAGAGAGGTTACTAATTTAACCCAAAATCAAAAGGGTGAACTTCACCTCCCAAATTATAAGGAAAAATAAGTCTTATCCAAGGTTTTCATCAAAATTCCGACAAAGATCAGGGCAATGGCGGCCAACGACACGTCGACTTGTAGCTGCCATAGACAGGAAGTGTGTGTTGCTGTCGAATGAATAAATTGTTTAGGCTAGCGGCTGGTAGTGAGGGTCTTGCATGAGGAGGGTTTGTGAGAGTGGGAGAGAAGGAAAATTTCTAGTTTACAGATTTTATTCAGCAGCGATTACGAACAAATCAGACCTTCAAACAACGATCCAACCGTTCAAAATGAAACTCTATATGTCTCGAACAGAATGACCAAATTTGAGCACGATCCAACGGTTTAAACTTTGAAAATCGACAGTTTTGTGGAAGCTATCGCTAAAAAACCGAATTGCTTTCTCCCCAATTTTTTACCTCTTTTCACTCTCATTTAATTTCCAAAAAAAATCTCAATTCTTTTATTTTTTCCAAATTTTGAAAAGATAAATAAAATATTTTATCACAATAACTCCAAAATCTCCAAAGATTCTATTAAATTTAGAAATCAATTAACTTTTCAAATTATCTTAATTTATGTTTCAAAAACCAAAATTAAAGGACATAAGATCCATCAATTTGATACAAATTAAATTCTTCCAAATATTTAAATCAATTCAAAACCACATGAAATTAATTATCTCTTTTATTATTTTTTTTAAAATTGGCCCTAAAATCCAAAGTCAAAGGGAAGCAAAATTCAATATTTTCAAGATAATCAGTTCGAATATCTAATCAATTAAATTCAATTTAACCAATAAAAGTTTTTCAATTATTTCAATTTAACCCCAAATTTTCAAATGAAAGGGAAATTTAAACTCAATAATTTTAGATAATTAACTTAAATTTTCCTGAAATTCGGGATGTTATATAGTCTAAGTCATCTTTATTCTAGATTATGATTATACAAAATATCTCTTAAGAGTAAGGTTTAATTATGCTACTACACTTTGAAAAGTTTCCTTTTTACCCTTAAATTTGACATTACTTACGAAAAATCTTTTAGAAATGATTGATGTGTAAGAATTGAAAAACATATGTAACATTATTTACAACATCATTAGTTGATGTGTAAAATTAATTAAGTAAATGATTTTAACTATATATTTTGAGATGAAATTAATAGTTTACAATAATCTAATCTTCTATATGACTATAATTTATAATACCACGTGTCTTCTAATTTTTACACATCAATTATCACATCAATTTTCATCTGTTTTATAAAATATATGTTTTTTAGAACCATGTCAAAGTTCTAAACTCTATATAATTAGATCATACCCAAAATTCAAATCTTAAATATACATATCTGATTCAAATTATAATTTATTATTTTTCTAAAGAAACAAATAAATAATACATCTAATGTTGAAGGTTTGTATTATCAACCTCCCAATGGTAATACATAAGGGTAGTATGGGGTTTTCATGAATATTATTTGGGCTTGGCCATAATTTTTTTAATTTTTTTTTACTATTTACCAAAAGATAAAAGTAGTAGTAAAATTTGTAATATCCTATTAATAATTACTAAAGTTCTTAATTGAAAAAACAAGAAGGTAAGTGTGTAAGGGTCATTTTAGTTATCTCCCTCCTTTTGAGAAGGATAGAAAAACTTTATTGTATGTAATAATTAGATGGGCAACATGGATGGAAATGGAGTAAAAGAAAAGACGAAAGGCCATTTTAGATTTTCCCTTCATAACTTCTCTAGTTCCCTATTCATTAACGAATATTTTTTTCCGAATATATTAAATTACGATAAAACGAAGAGAATCTCTCATCTCGAAGTCAAGATATAATAAAACACAAATACAACTAAAGAAATTAAGAGAAGAAAAAGAATAAAAATAATTAATCAAATATATAGAAAAGACACACAACTCAAGAAAAATGTTCTATGAAAGAAAACATGCTAAAATCCCCTCAATAGAAGCCTCACTTCACTGGAAATTTATCCACTTTTATAGAGACATCTCAACAAGTAAAAGATTAATACATCTTTTTCATTTCAACTCTCTCGAAAGTAAATTCATATATGTAAGTATAATTTTTGTCCAGCTCAAATAAGAAGATAACTACTCTAAACGATAGCGAAATAGGTTATTCATGTCTTAATCAGTTAAATTATGTTCAAATTGGCTAACTATACTAATTCTTTAAAAAAAAAAATACTACTTTTTTCATACATTCAACTTTAGTTCATTTTGACTTAATTTCAAAATTTTTATTTTTGGTCATATTGTGGCATTGTGCTTTAAAACTTTTATTCATTTTTAGTCTATATAGTTTTATATTTAGAAATTAACCATCTTGATCCTTTCATTTTTATTTTTATTTCAATTTTAAGATATCAAAATTGAAAATAAAAAGATCAAAATAAACCTTTTTCAAAAAAATGATCTAAGATAAATCAAAATTGAAAATATAAAAATTAAAATGAATATTTTAAAAAGAAAAAAATAATGTAGAATTTTAACTAAATAAAAACTAGTCGTTTTAAACAACTTCATATGAATAAGTCATTTCAATGTTTGTTTCAAAAAAAAAAAAAAAAAAAAAATTGGTAAACCTTTTTTTTTTTTCTTTTTTTCTTTTGGGAAAAGTAAAATTTATGGTGTCTTGGAAGTTGAAATTTAAAAAAAGAATTGAAAATTACTTCAACTTTTGTCTAAAAAAAACAAAGGTGACTTTTCTCTTTCCTCTTCTTGTAATTGTTCACTTTCAACCACCCATTTCCATTTTTACCCTTCTCACCTTGCGCGACTCCTTTTAACTTTTCATAATGAACATTTTTATTTAATCTTTTAACTTTAACAAGTTTTTAATTATCCTAATGAATTTTTAATTATTTTATATATATATATATATATATATATATATATATATTTAAACTCCACCACTTTATTTAAGTAATTATGTTCTCTATCGTTGACATAAAAATTCTTAATATTAATGATAATCATTATATTTGTAGACATTGTTTTTCTGTCCTTTGTTATCATTTTATTTAAATATTTAATATATCAAATAGATTTTGCTAAATTTAATTTTATTAATTTAGATATTTATATTTTCCTATTTAAAGTCTTAGGAGGAGTTGAAGGGATTTCAATAAAATAAACTATAAAAAATGAGGTTAAATTAGAAGTTTGACTATTTATTTGATTTATATATTCTTAAAAGTATTTTTAATAAATCTTATACTTTCAATCGTGTACAATAAATTCTTGTTTTGATTTATTAATTTAATACTTAGAAAAATAATAAAATTAACTCCTCCAAAATTTAGAAGCTCCTTGTTTTTAGTATAGAAATTAAATAGATACCATCCTTAAAAAAATTAGGATTCAATTATAAATATTTGTAAGTGTAATAAAAAAAATAGAGTTGAAGACCAAGCTATAATTTGGATAAAAGAAAAATGAAACTTGAAAGGGATGCAGTTATAGATGAAAATATTAATAAAATTTCGTCTTCGATGGATATTTTTAGAAAAATTATAAAAACAAAGGATTCAAAAATAAATTTAAATTAATAAATAAATATTTAATTAACATATCTATTATTTATATTTTATTTATATTAGTGATATTTTATTTCTTAATTATTATATTTTGTTGATTTTTCTAGATATAATAAAAATGTCGATTCACTCCTCGTATCATCAATATTGAACTTATAAAAACGTAGAAATACTGTATTTAATATAATGATCCAAGTACATATTTTCCCCCAAATTTTTATTGTTAACTAGAATAAACTTTTTTAAAACAGTAATTTTAAAAAGCAAAAATTTAAATTGAGATGATGGCAGCTGTTTTGTCTTATATGTATAAGCCAAAAAAAAGAGAAAAAAAATCATAAGGCTTTTGGCATACGTGTAAGAATTGGGTTGGACCTCTTCCTTCCTTCTAGAGATTTGTTTTTTAAAAAAATAAAAATAATAAAAACCAAATTCTTCATAACATGAATTCCTTCTAGAAGGCCAAGTTTAAACTCAAGCACACCACTTTCATTTTCCTTCTAGAAGCCCCATTGCATGTAGTTGTCAATTTCATTTCCTTTCACAAGTTGCTTCCTTCTTCCCTTCCTCCAAAAATACTAATTTTATTTTCTTTATAAAAACCCCATTTTTTACACCAACTTTAGAAAATGACCCACAAAATTATTTCTAATCTCAAGGGCAGCCCATGTTTTTTTTTTTAAAAAAAACCCTAGGGTTTTGATTCTCTCTTTCCCATGCACAACTCTAGTGCTTCGTGCCCATTGATGTTCCTTTTTTAAAAAAAAAAAAAAAAAAAAAAAAAAAACTTTTAGTCTTTGCTTTATATAACCCCTCCCCACACCACACCCTCCATTTGTTAATATTCTACTAACCAAAAATCCTTTTTCTTTTCTTATTTTTGCCCATTTGATCATTATGCTCTCAACTCCTCTCTTCTTCAACTTCTATCCTCACCCTTTTGCTCATAAACAAGGCAACCACATTGAGGATATTTCCTCTTACTTTCTCCTCGAGGCGACCGGCGACTCGGAGATTGACTCGTCGGTCGACCTCGGAGGCTCGGTCGCCTCGACGGAGTTCAACGACGCGGAATCTTGCACTGATGACACTCCTACTATATGTACTAATGAATTTGGGAAATATGAATATGAAGATGAAGATGAAGAGGAGATGGTTGAGAATGATTATGATGAAGTAGTTGAAAGCAAGGCAATTGGATTCACAACAAAGTCAAATGCTTCCATTGATTCAACTAAAGAGTTCAAAATGCTGAATGAGGTGGACAAAAACAGATTGTTTTGGGAAACTTGTTTGGCTTCATAGCTCCCAATTTTTTTCTTCTTTTTTTTTTCTTTTTTTTTTTTTTTTTTATTTTTATTTTTAATGTGCCCATTTTTTCCAACCTCATTTCTGAAATATTGAAAGGTTTGTGCTAAAGAAAAAAGAAGGAAACTTCTTTTTTTCTTTTTAATATACTTTTCTTCTTGTTGTTTGATGTTAAAAAATGTACATGAAAATAAGAAATGGATTTGAATGATCCATTTAAGACTGTTTTTTGCTTCATAATTTTGACATACTTCTTCTTGCCTTGTTTTCTGGGTTCATTTATGATGCTTTAGATTTCTCAGGATGGGTGGCTGTTCAAGTTGAACCCATAAAAAATGGTAGATTTTAAATTGGAAAAAATGCAAATTTAGATTAAAATGATAGTACATCATGAATAGTTCTTATGGTTTGATAAAATCTTAATAAACAATCTCTACCGTAGGAATTATTGTTATAAACGATAGGAACTAAATTCTAACTTTTTCTTATAGGAAAAATTTACAATCGAAGTCTGCAACTTCCTCCCTCCCTCCCCTATGATTGTATTTATTGGGTAAGCGGCTGTCATAGTTTGAACTCAAAAGAGAATATTTAACTTGCAGTAGATATTGGACCTTTAAAATGTGATGTTATTATCAAAGTGGCTCAGAATCATGGTTGTGTCTCCCCCTTCCAGTGTGGCTAATTATCGTCTTGGTAAGCTATTGTCTCACCAAATAACTAAATGAACTCGAGCCCCTCTTCGAGTGGATTCTTCCTTTTCTAACTTTTGTAATAGAAATTGAACCTGGAAATTATCGGTGAAATCTTATACACCAAAGTTATCTAAGACATGATGGAGTTTGGTAACATTATGAAACTGCAAATACATCCACAATAAGCAATAACACAGTTCAATTGCAAGAGAATTTTCAAGGTTAACTTCGTTTCGGTTACAACAGGAATGGATGAAATGCGTTCAGCTCGGAGCTAAACTTTAGGAATCACGAAAACACACAAAAACAAGCAATCCTCTCTACTTTTTTTTTTCCAGTCAAAGCCTCTCGCTAAATGTCGTGCTATGATACAAAAAAAAAAAAAGAAAGAAAAGCAAGCATCACTTTGAACTACTACAAAGAAAGCATATCTCGAAATACTGTCATCATCGAGAGCTGTTAGACTGATTCGTTAGAAGCAACGACCATGGACGTTGACGAAACTGGTTCCCTCATTTTGTCATCCATCTGAATGTCAATGAAGTTTTTACATGCTATGGGGAGGACTTCTTTATGAATGCTTTGTCCCTCGTCTTCGTGCAAACTCGTCCTCGAATCTTCTCCATCACTAGTACTACTAAGGCATGAGTTTTCATTTTTACTATCAGTGAACGATATACTAGACTCGGTGTTAAATCTTGAGCAGCTTCTTGGACACAAATCTATATCTAAATCACCTTCTTGTCCTGCTGAAGACCTGCAAGATTCACTTTTGGTTTCATCCAACTGCCTCAAGAAGCATTCCTCTATCTCACTTAATGACCCCTCATCTTCATCTCCATCTTCACTGCTGTGATTGTAATCATTGACATCATTCTCAACGTCAGAGTTTGGCCCTCTCGATTCATCACCAGTATCCATGTCATCCTGACTATCAAAATCTTCATTCATTTGTTGATCAGAAGAATGAGATGACATGGGTGAATATCCTCCCGAAGCAGCCTCTTCCCGCTCTCGTAAAGTTTTCATAATCAGTGTTTTGAGTAGGTTCATCACTTGAACAGCATGCATTAAAGCCGTCAATGGATCAGACATCTATCCAAGAAAACAGTAAATTCAATCAACTTTAACAAGTCAAAAAACGACATTGAACACAACATCATGCAAGTGACTAAAATATTTACTGATTGAGAACTTTTAATGTAAGCCGTATACACTTCCTATTGCAACGATTTTTACTTATCCGTCTCCTTTTATACCTGAGTCATGTTTGGAGCAAAAACCATAGCAATATTCCTCGCATTCATTTTGTTGGAATCTTCTTCCTCAACAACATCAGCCATAAGATCCACAGCCCAACTCAACAAGGCAGCCTCAGTTGGCTTTAACTGCTTAACAAGCTCGACCGACTCCTCTTCAGTGTTACACTGTAGAACTTCCTCAGGTGAGAGTCCATCGAGCACTCCAGATGGAAGCTCTCGAAACCAAGCTTTAATTAGGCCAGCTAAGCAGTGGACATCAATGTTTTCAGGTATAATCCCTCTATTCAATTTGTCCCTTACTTGCTCCTCTTGGCTATTCTCTGGGTTGATCCGAAAAATCCCTTCAGCCTGCAGCAAAAATCATCACAGAAAACACATAAACATACAAAACAAACGGAGTAGATATAAATCAATCCGCCATTAACCACAATTTCGGTACCTTGAGACCTCCTTGACGATACAAGCGATCTTGCATTAGCAAAAGTATCGTCGGTACGCTGTTTCCTCTGGAATCAGTGGAGCATTGCATTGATTCAGCTGAGACCCCAAACACACTGGCACTGCAAAGTTAAGATGCTCATAATTTAGCTGTACATGAAGAACAGAGAAAACTAAATGATGTTGGGACCCCACTGGTTACATTATATGTTCATGGCCCACCCGATTAATCATCGAAAGGCTCCTCCCACCCCATGCTAGCTCCAAGAAACAGCATTGTCATAGCTCGTGACACTATTCAATGTTCATTCTAAATGACAGGGAGAGGGAGTTCCCTTAATTGAGTGGAAGAACATCTTTATTAAAAAGAAGTCCTTTGATTGTACTGTTTAAAACAAATTGAGTACTTAAAGATAGAAAATGTGAACTATTTCATGTTATCAAAAAGTCTTTAAGACTTGATTTTATACAAGAAATGTCTTAGTTCTTATTGTATTGGGAGAAGAAGGCCAAGTTTTGGGAACTTAAAGAAACCCATTCATCTCCAAAAACTGGTAAAAAAAAAAAAAAAGGCTAAGTAACTCCAAAACTAAAATGCCAAGAAAAAGGCTCAAATTAGAAACCAACCTAACCAAACATTTGAAGTGAAGAAGCTAAGATTTAAGTCTTATGAAGAGCTACTTAGCAAATGAGCTTCTTCCAAAAGGCAAAAATGGCTAAAAAAGCTCAAAAAATGACATCACAAACAAACATTTGAACTCAAAAAGGCTAAGATTCAAGTCCCATCATGAGCTCCTTCCAAGTTCCAAAGGCAAAAATGGCCACTTACAAACTCTGAAACTAGAAACCCAAGCAAAAAATCTCAAAGGTTGAGCTCAAAAAATGGCATCCCAACAAAACATTTAAACTCAAAAAGCTAAGATTCAAGTGTCATCATGAGCTCCTTCCAAGTTCCCAAGGCAAAAATAGCCACTTAGAACCTCCCAAAGCCAAAATCTGAAAAATTAAGCCCAAAAAACAACAAACCTAACAAAGAAACGAACTTAAAAAAAACCCAAAAACAGAGGAAAATCTTCACCTGGCACTGGGAACAGAACTGGGAATCTCAACCTCAAACTCAACAGGAAGTCCCAAAAAGCCATTGAAACGATCGAAAGTGACATGGGCAATGTGTCGGACATTTGTCGGCCATCCAATTTCCATCTGATGAACGGTGGAGATGAGGTCTTCCCGACGATCAACACGGCAATAAACCATTGATTTCCTTAAAGCCGTCAACAGAACGTGGACAACAGAGAGCTGATTTTGGTCATCAGTAACTGAGGCTTTGGCTCCTCCTCCTCCTTTGACCATTTTACTGCCGCCGCCGCAGCCACCACCTCTTGTGACCATTACAATGCCTGTCATTGTCTTGATTCTGAAATTGGGTCAGTTTGTTTAGGGATTTTGGTGGGATTTTGAAGGGAGTTTTAAGAATCTGAAAGATGGGTTTGATAAATGGCGAAGTGGGTTCTGTTTGTTTATGTTTGCATTGAAGGAAGGAAGTGAACTCTTCCACCTGTTCTTCGAAATTAAACAAATTTCGAAAAAAAGGACTCAAACGGCCACTTGAGAATTCAAAAAATTTCGCTTTTTTATGCGCTCTTCTATCTGCGCACACTACCGTTGCTCATTGCACACCATATATATTTTTTTATTTTAAAAATATTAAATTACCTTTTTAATGATAATTAAGTTACTTTTAATTAATTAATAATTTCTTAAACTTTTAATTTAGTGTTTTAATAGATCCTTGGACTCTGAAGATGTGTAATAAATCTATAAAGTTTTAATTTTGTGTCTAATAGATTATTTATACATTTTTAAACTTTTAAAATTAATTGGTCTATTACGTCGGTTCTTTCTTTTTAAAGAAAGGGAGGGACAAAATATACGAAGGTTTAATTACTGAATCACTTACCAATGGTATCTTTTAGGTTTATTTAGATAATGAGGATCCAATTCTAGATTACGTTTTAGGAAGGATTCGACATAGTTTCATCTATATACTAGGTCATAGAGTCAAAATTTCAATAAGTTGTTACGATTCAACCAGAACAAAAAGGTGTATAATTTAGAGACTACGAAAGAAAGATTCGAATGATTAGGTGAAGTAGTCTTTTCATGTGCAATATTATTTTTTTGTAGGGATCCAATTCGAAATAGAAAATTTCAAGAAACTTAAGTAGATTTGAAACTAATATAAGGAATGACAAATATGACAATAAGGGCATCCATTTGAAAAATTTGTGAAAAATGTCGCATGATACGTAGGCAGAGACGAATTATGGTAATTTGTTCCAATCCAAGACATAAACAATGACAAGGATAATCTTTATTAATTTTTTTTTAAAAAAAAAAGACCCCTAAAAGCCACCCACAATATACACATTAAAATAAAACTAAAGGATCCGTTTTGACATGAAATGGATATATCCATATACCTTAAAATTGATTTTTATGTAATAGAATTTTAAATGTTCAATTTTGCGTTTGATAATTTTGTTTATTTTGAAAAATAGTGAAAAGGTTAAAACCTATTATATACAAAATTGAAAATTCAGACACTTGTTGGATAGAAAATCGAAAATTTAAAGACTTATTAGATTTTGTTTTAAGGTTTATAAACTTTTTGGCTAGATAATTGAAAATTTAAAGATTTATTAGTTTTTTTTTTTTAAAAAAAATAGAGAACTAAATAGACATAAATAGAAAAGTTTAGGAAATGAACATATAAGTCAACCAAATATGTTTTAATGGTAATGTTGGAATGTTTTTACAATTCAACCCTTATTGTTTACGAGTTTTTTTTTTTTTTTTTAAGTGTTTAAAAGGTTTTACTTATGATGTATTAATATTTTTCAAATTTAATTTCCTTGCTAAATATTAAAATTGATTGAGGATAAACCTAAATAATATGATACTTAAAAGCCAAACTTAATAATGATTTGGATTCTAGTTTTCTATTTTTGAAATTTAAATTTATTTCTTTATAGATTTTTTATTGTGATTTTTACTTTCTTAAACGTGTCTTTGAGTTCTTTGTCAAATTCTAAAAATAATAACAAACTGTTAAGAACTATTTTTTTTTTTTTTTTTTTTTTTGAGTTTTCAAACTTTGGTTTAGTTTTTGAAGACATCGATAAAAGTATTAAAAAAAATCTAAAGGGTAAAAATAGTTTTTATCAAATTAATTAATTATATATATATAAAGAATAACAAACAGGTCTAGTAAATTGGTAAATTTTTAAATAAGAAAAATATTATAAATTTGGAATTAAAAGTTCTAGTTTCTAGCCATTATTTTTAAAATATGGGAAAGTAATTAGAAACTTAATAATGACTAATAAATCAAACACTAAAGCATATTATTAATGAGAATTGAGACTTGGACTTAGTAATTATTATCTTAGTTAAGTTAATTAATATGTACTTAGCTTGACAACCACCTAGTAATTGATTGTAAATTGTTGTCCCTAATGTGTGTGTACTATGGATACAATTTATGAGTCAATGTTTAATTTGTCAATTTCATTTATTGTAACGAACCTAGACTTTCAAGCTCAATAAATTTTTTCACACACACTCTTTATATATATATATGTGTGTGAGATAATCTTAATTCATTTTGATGATATGATTTATGAAATATTACTAATTTTACACATAATTTTTCATACTTGGATAGATTTTCTAATATATATTTAAAGTTTAAAATATATATATTAAAAGAAATGTTAAAATCAAATAAATTCGAACTATTAAAGTTCAAATTAACTTTTAAGTTATCTGAGTTAATTATTCCTGTTAATGTTCATTGAATCTTTATTGTACTTTTGATTTTATTTTGAAATTGAGATTTTAACATAAATATATTGGGTACACATATTTTTAAATATTTTTTTATTTTCAAAATGCATGTTTTGGGAGTGATTTAAAATTGATTAAAAAAATTTGTAAGTCTAAAATCACTTAAAAATATATTTTTAATTACTCAAAATTAAATTAATATTTATATACATTTAAATGCAATTTTTATATAATTAAAATTAGATTTTGATTATTTAAAAATATGTTTAATATAAATATGATTTTAACCATTTTAGAATCATTCTAAAACATGATAAATTTATATTTAAAAAATCACTTTTATTCATTGGCAATACGTAAATTGTTCAATTATGCATCTGTAGGAGTTGATGTTCTAAATTATATGTAACAAAAGATATCTAATTTGAAAATAGAACTTAACATTCGGAAGCACAATTCATATTTTCTAAAATTTTTGGATTATAGGAAATAGAGTTGTTTTCAAATATAGTAAAATGAGCCAACTTATTCATAAATATAGTAAAATGTCAGTGTCAATGATAGACAATGATTGTATTTATCAGTGTCTATCAGTGGACACTGATAAATAGTGAGATTTTCATATTTGAAAATATTTAAAACAAGTTTTATCATTTAAAATAATTATTCTACCAAATATTTAGAATGGTAATACCATCATAATTAAAATAAAATATCTAAGCCTAATAAAGATTTTCAAAAATTTAATTTCATGACCATTTTGGATGATTTGTTGATTGAATAATGAGGGAATATGATTTTATGGGGTTTTTTTTTTCCATTATTATTATTATTATTATTGTGAGAAAATAAAGTGGTGTGGCTCTTGGGCCCTTTAAATATTAAAAATTGGATAATTGATTGTTGAGGGTCAATTGGGGACAATCTTGCTATTTCCAATGGAATATTTGTTTTTTGTGCTAATTTAAATTATTATTTTTTCTCTCTTTTTTTTCCCCACAAATTTTCTATAATTTTTTGGTCACCTTCCAAATATATTATATGAATTATATAATTTTTTTGTTTGTCTTGCTTCATCAACAATCAATGTCCCCTTTTCCCTACATTAATTTTGGTTTGTTTATGTTTGTGATTTAGCTTTAGACTCAAAAGAAGATTAGGTATCAAATTTTGCTCTTGGACTATTTAAATTCTTTTGGCTTCATTATTTTATCATAAGTTTGTCCTTAATAATACGATAGAGTAATGTCACATCAAGAAAACCATATATCATAACGAATAGATTAAAAAAGAATAGTTAAATTTAGTGACATGATATTTCTTAAAAATAAAAAGACGATGAGTGAAAAATATACTTTTTAGTCTATGAATTTAGATGAAGTCTTTGTTACCCATAAAGATGAGATAAAAGAAATCTTTACGGAGTCGTTAGATATTTCAAAATTGTGCTAAAATTCTTATCGTCAACTAAAAAAATCAGAAATTTAAATTCTCATTCCTATATGTTGTTGAACTAAAAAAAAAAAAAAAACACAGTTACTTATATTTTAAAAATAAAATAAGAATAAAAATTGTGGATTTGAATATTTATCAACTAGTACAAGCATCGTACCTAAATAATAAAAGTTTAAATTTTCACTCCACGTATTATTGAATTAAAAATAAACAAACATATAAGTATAAGAAAAAAATAATATTTATTTAAAAATAAAATTTACAAATTTACAAATTTAAGATAAAAATAAAGAAAAAAAAGAGAAGATGAAATTCAACTCTAAACTTAGCCTGTATTAAATTCATTTTACTTAAAACTTTTGTTTTCATCAAATTAAATTTCCAATGTTTACACTTTAAAAATGTTGCAATTGAGTCATCGCTAAAAAAATACATTATTACGTATATTTAATGAACTATTAAATATGAATAATATATTGTAATCGGCAGAAGTTATATAGTAACATTATTATAGTTGGTTTTTTTTTTATCTATTGAAATATGTAAAATTTGATGGAGTTATTTAATCGAAAATTTTGCACATTAATCAAATTTAATTTTGTAAAAAAATTGATTCTCACTAATGTTTTAAAGTTATTTTTCTTTATTAAAATCAATGTGTGAATTAATATAATTTAATATAGATGAAAAAAATTGCAACACTTATTTAAGATTAAGGTTTAAATTAATTAAATTGAAAATTTATTATGAAAATTAGTACAAACTTGAAAAAAAATATTAGTAAAAATATACTATTTTTTCGTAAAATAAATAGATTAAAATGGAAATGAAAATACTTTTAGAAGCAAAGAAGTACGAAAATATGATCTTATATGATTTGTTTATTAAGGAATCTGAAGGAGAAAAGGAAAGAAAGTGGGGCCCAGATGTGGAAGAAATAGCGGACCAGATTGAATCTAGTGGAGGGACCCATAATTGATATTCTAAACCCAAAGCAGGTGATTAAAATGGGTCCCACAAAATCAGTGAGAGATGAAACTGTCAGATCTCCCTCCAAAAACCAATGTTTGAATTTCAAAATAATAATAACAAAGAGAGAGATTTTTTTTTTTCCTTTTCTAATAATAATCATTTCTATTTCTATTTATTTATTTTTAATTTGGTTTTTTGTGTTGTGTCATTGGATGCTTTTTTTTTTTTATTATTTATTTATTTATTATTATTTTTTTCTGTCTCATTCAAAAACTCCAACCTGTTATTTGCATTCTTATTAATGGCCACTCACATGGTGGTGGAATTGATTTTATTGTTATTATTTATTATTGTTTGTGGATTTTTCTACTATAAATTTGGCCTTTTCTTTTTGGATTTTCTAATATTTATTTGATGATGGTGACCGCTTTAAACTATTTTGAAAAGTTTGGATTAGTAAATTTTGAAATCTAACAATGAAAAAAAATATACATATTTATGTAACTTTTTTTTTTAAAAAAATATTATTCTTGTAACTTTAAGCAATGTTTAGTTCACTTTTTCAAGTGTTTATTTATGAAAATAAGTCGTTTTGAAAGAAAAAAAATAAAATGTTTGACAATCACTCAAACTAGCCCACTTGAAAAGTTTGTTTTAAATCCTCCCTCAAAAGAGTTAAAATAAAAATAACTTTTTAAGGGAAAAAACATCTTTTTTCTTTCCTAGTCAATTCAAACAATCCCTTAATTTTATTTGTAAAGAATCATGGCTTTATATATGTATCATTGAAAAACTATGTGTACTTCAAGAATCAAATATAGCATTATTTTACTCTAAAAGACCTGATTTAGGAGGCCTTGGAGACTTTCAGCCGATCTTTTATTGTAATGTTTTGTATAAATGCATTTCTAAGATTATTACAACTCGTCTTTGTGTGTGACTTCCCTATTTTATCAGCTCTAATCAATATGTTTTTGTGAACGGTCGCAATATTATTGATAATATTCTTCTTTGTCAAGGATTGGTGGGGGCTTATCACAGAATGCTGGTAAGGATCAGTGTGTAAAGATGTGTCACACCCCTCCCAGAAACCTTTTCTATCCTAGGAAAGAATGTGAAGATAACTAATGTCAACCCTCCTATGACACCAACTGTCAAACCTCATCCTTTTACTTTCACAACATAAACTTAAACACCTGATAAGCAGTTATAACATTTAATATCTCAAACAAACTAACTAAAGCAAATTAAACAGATGTCAAACTCATATATATAAACCATAAGATGATCAACTACAGACTGTGTTCCCATCTCAAAACTAGTCTAGGTCCCTAATATGTACATGAAAGACAACCATTAACAACCTAAGTTAACTTCAATTCAACCCTTGAGTGTTGAGTGGCAAACTTGCAGAATAACTATCCTTTGGGATGTTGACCACTACCTGGGAAAAAAAAGAAAACATTGGAAAGAGTGAGCTACTAGCCCAATTAGTGACTATTTTAAAACATACTTATTGAGCATTGTTAAAACATCAATTTTCTTTACATATCAGGGTTTAAACAACTATACTGAAGTATAAAAAAACATGTAAAATAGTTAAGCCCTGGAACTCAAGCATCAACATTCCATTAAAAATTCTCTTCACTAAACCTTAGTTGAGAGAGAACCCTTTTGCTCGATCCCTCAATGTCAATCCTTAGCTGATGTAGAGTAATCTCAATACAATCAACATCGATAGAATTGTACCTACATGCACGTGGTAATATCCTGAATACCGTCATACCTTAGGTATTAGGAGACCCAGATACTTTCATACCTTTAGTATCGGGGTTCCTCATATAACATCATAACTTTTCTTTGGAAAAGAAAATTCAATCTTTGAACATCGAGCATTCCAATAAGTCATAAACGCGTTCATCACGAAAGACTATTATAAGTCAAGAAATGCTAATTAATGCATGCTTTATGAACTTTAAAGTTTCAAGAAAAAGTTGAACTATGTGTCTACTCATTGGCCTTTATACTAGACATGCGTTGAAGAAATGCTTAAGAAAATTCATGCTTGAAAACTCATTGCAAAGCTAAAAGCTCATGCATGGTATATCATTAAGGAAACATCTTGAAAACTAACTCAATAGTAAATCATGTGTTGAAAACACATAAGAGAAAACATTTATAAACTTTGTCACTCACTATCTTAGGCTACTTCCTCAAAGGATGATAGGCTTCTTTGATTTGCGTTTGTCCTGTAACATCAGTAAATACCCTTGGTTAAAACTACTAGCTCCCTCTAGAGCTTAACTTACATTCTTAAGCTTAACATCACCTTTAGACAACCTTCACGATTTCCATCGTATAAAAAAATTCATCCCAAAGCATATTCTATCGCATAGCATACTTCATCGCAAAGATATAATGACAATTTACCTTGTGCTTAGCTTGTGAGTGGCAATTCGCTCACAACGCTCATTTAGGCTCTAGGACACGCTCACGATGCCTATGCGTTAAACACTCACTAACACTCTCCTTAATGTGCCTGGTCGATGTCCTCCTTCCCTACCAACCTTGTGCACACACTTCTCAACCAACATTTGCACTCAATCATGCACAATCTCACTTGTCAGCTGGGTGCTTATTACAACTACTTGCTTATTTAAACATCAAATTTCCAGATTCAACTTCTAGCCTTAATAACTTAAATTCCATATGTTATTTTATAGGATTTTCCTTCTAAAAACTTGTTCATAAACATCTTAACTTCCTTACCTTAGAATTTGAGCCTCTGATTCCTCTTGTAAAGCCTAAAATTTATCAATCTTCTTCGCCTGCCCAAGAAATCCAAAAGCTTGGAACACTTAGAGAAATCTTCAAACTTTCAACTCAAATTCGTGAGAAATTTCTCTTGGCATCCCCAAATCGTCCTTAGCACTGATAAATCTTCAAATCAGTAACAACTTTCTTCCCTTAGCACGAGTGAGAATGTCAAACCAAGTTTTCCTACTTAACTCCCCTTTTATATTAAGGAAAGCTTGAGCTAATGGCTTAATATGGTGACAACTCTGCCACTAAGTAGAATTAAAGCATTTAAACACGACAGCTGACCCACTAAGCTCGGTAATTAAACTGAGCTTCTCCATCCCACACCAACGCATAGGTTGAAATACCATCGCATAGGTTGGTTTGCATCACATAGACCCTTTTTTTGGCCAACGTATCTCCATCCATTGTCTCTGACATTCACCGTGTAAACACTTGCCTTGACACTCGACATATACCAATACCAATATCTCCCAAGGCCTCTACGACACCTTTCACCGCCCCTTAAGCCAACACATAGATTACACCTTGTGGCCTGTCTAACCCTTGCCTCAGTCTTCACTAAGTTCTTCATATTCCTCAATGCAAGCTTCTCACTTAGCCATTTTTTCTTTGTAACATTGAACGTATGGCATGGCAAGTCCATCTCCATGATTCTTACTTTCTTTCGACATTTAGTATGATTTTCCTTCGAAACTCCTAGCCCTCTTTTACAGACAACATTCATGCTTTACTTAGAAAACTCATTGCAAAGCTAAAGGCTCATGCATGGTACATCATGAAGGAAACATCTTGAAAACTAGCTCAATAGTAAATCATGCGTTGAAAGCACGTAAGAGAAAACATTTATAAACTTTGTCACTCACTATCTTAAAGGATGATAGGCTTCTCCAATTTGCGTTTTCCCCATAACATCAGTAAATGCCCTTGGTTAAAATTATTAGCTCCCTTTTGAGTTTAACTTACATTCTTAAGTTTATCATCACCCTTAGACAATCTTCACGATTTCCATTGTATACAAAACTGTTGGGGTTGGTGCCCTAAATCTCATAGGGTCTTGTAGTTTGTAATTGTATTGTACAAACATTTATTTATTTAATAAAATATGAGATATTTTATTTGACATTTAGTAGCATTAAACCCACAAACCAATAAAATAACATTCAAGGTTATCTTATCCTGGTGACACTACGAGTATGACTTGCTTGATAGATGTTCTAATTGTTGTAAATTGCTATAAATGATCTGATCTTGATCATTCATGTGGGAACATGTGAGCGGGGTATTTTATAAGGGTGTTAAAAAAAACCGAAGACCCAAAAAAATTGAGCAACCCAACCCAACCCAACTAAAAAAAAATTGATTTGGTTTGGGTTTTTTTTAATGAACCAGAATAGGTAGGCTCGGTTCTCAGATTCGTAGGAAAACCATTCGGTTCGAATCGAACCGACCCAGAGACTAGACGATCGCTTAACAAGTCCAAACGATCGTTTACAAAATACTATACGATCGCTTAAATTATCTACATGATCGCTGAGCTCCGCTATACGATCGCTGAGTAACAAAATGCTATACGATCGCCTACCCAATGCTAGACGATTGCCTACCAAATGCTACACGATCGCTGAGTGATGCGTTGTTATTATGCGATGAAATAATGATAAAGGATGCGATGGTGAAAATGTGTTGTGCATGCAAGTTTTCTCAGTAAGACCCAAGTATAAATCTTACTGAGTTGCCTGTAAGCCCAGGGTCGAATTCAGGGACTAAGGAAAACAGTATGCGACGGTAAATTTTTAGATCACTTTGCGGTGACAAATAAAATAATGCGTTGGTTGGTTAGTTGTTTGAAATATAAAAGCTATGCGGCGGATTTGAGAAAATAGTTAATAATACGGAAAATGCGATAAGTATATAAGGGAACGGGTTGAGAAAGGATTCAGCTAACACTTCCTAGGAATGCATGCATGTTAGGCGATCATGCTACATACATACAACAGCAAATCATCTCTCAATACAAATGCTATTACTTCTAGTTTTAGAATGCAAGCGATTTATGCGATGGTGTCTATAGGACCTATGTTTAAGCCTCTATTCTTTTCTATGCGATGACGAATGACACACACATACACAAGGCGACCGCATACTATCATGACCTATTTCTAGGGTTCTTGCGATGCATGTTGGGAAACATAGCTTATCTCCAAGTCTCTATCTCTTGCTTATACAGATCTAATCTTGCTCTCTCGAGTCTAGATTCTAACCTAGCTCTCTCAAGTCTTAGATTCTTTCTTTAGACTCTCTCTCGGGTAGCTTTAAAGGGTGATGGGTGCAACATAAGACAAGATGATCGCATTTAATGAAGATCCTAGGTCATGTTAGCTAAGTACTTCTCAATCCATTTGACAAATTTAGCTACTCATGTGCATTTTACAGAGAGTGAACAAATGTAGAAAAGTAAGTTCCATTCTATATATATATAATCGAACTACAGAATGACAATGCGAAATAAGAATAAAGAGTCTGGTAACAATCTCTTGCTTTCTAAGGCTTTTACACTTTTCTTCTCTACTCTACTCAAAAGATGTTCTTGCTCTCACAAGAGTCGACCCTCTCTCTACTTTTCACGCTCCCTGGCACTCTCTTGAGCTAACCAGAACGATCTTCTGACGTCTTTTTCCTTCTCTCGCTTCTACCTTCTAAGTATAAAAAAAGAACTAAGAACAAGGCTAACTAACTAACTGGTCAAACTTCTTCAGTGAAGGTGGTCTTCGGTATTTATAGAGCTTTAGGGTGGAAAACTTCTTCTCTCTTATGATTGCACTGATGGGATGACATTAATTCTCTGTCTGATACACCGAATAATTGTCACCGAAAAGTTGAGTGTACTTGCTACAATAGTTTGTTAACGGCTTGTCAACTTAATTCGGAATCTACTGTCATCCGCTTTCTGTCCCATCGTGATTTATTAAGCTTTCACTCAGATGCGCCCATCTTGATGCGTCAGCTCTATGCGGCCACCTTCTTGAGCAGATTTTCGCGAGCGCAAACGATTGCATAGCCTTGTGGTCGCAATCTCTTAATGCGTTCAGATGTTAATTTCTTCAGATCTCATTTCCGCTTTGTGTCAACGCATTTTCTGCACAAAAATACATAAGTTAGCTGTTTTCATGCGATGAACGCATGCGATCGCAATATTGTGAATTTAAGGTTTTGGGACGCAATATTTTATATTTTTACCATCGCAATCCTGAATTTTTTTATAACTTAGCGCTGTAATAACGCGTATTTCTGCCCGTTATCACTGAGCTCGGCTAAACGATCGCTTAGCTCTGCTACAAGAACGCTGAGTAACAAAATGCTATACGATCGCTTACCCAATGCTATACGATCGCCTACCCAATGCTATACGATCGCCTACCCAATGCTATACGATCGCTGGGTAACAAAATGTTATACGATCACCTACCCAATGCTATACGATTGCCTACTAAATTCTACATCATCGCTGAGCTTGGCTACACGATCACTTAGCTCTGCTACACATCGTTGAGTAACAAAATTCTACAATCGCCTACCCAGTGCTATATGATCGCTGAGTAACACTAGACGATCGCCCATGAAGACCCTGCGATCGCTTACTCGAAAATATTCCATCAATCTCCGTTTTTTAACTCTTTTACTTGAATTTTTTTTGTCCAAAATCATATTTCTTGACGTTTTTTTCACATAAACGTCAAGTAGTTAAAAACTACAATACAAGTGTCAAGTAATGTAGATTTTGTAGTGGTGGTGTTTTATTGGTGATTCCAATTTTTTTTTAAGGGATCAATGGAACCGAACCAACCTAATCCATTTTTTTTGGGTTGGTTTGGTATAGGTTCATAATTGAACAATGGTTAGTTTGGGTTAGAAAAATACACAAACTGAAGCATAGGGTTGGGCCTAAAATATCCCTAAACCCAACCCATGAACACCCTTAGTATTTTATACAAAGGAATTTGTTAAGACCATACCATAAAATGACTAGTCTCATTATATAACACTGTTCATAATAGAAACTTAAATTTCACCAGGATGACCGTAGGTGACATAACCTGAGTCCTGAGTTGGATTCATATAATTAAATTTAATTATGTGAATTGGTTCATATAATTAAATTTAATATAAATAGGATTTATATGAAATATCTTCGTTGAGAGAATTAAAACTATAGTTTATATTGTATATGATACAATATTAAACTATAGGTTATATGTTATATATGATATAACGTATAGTTATATACATATATATACTACAATTAAATTTATTTAATTTTTAATTTTTGAAATTAAGGGAAGGAAATAACTTCCCTCCCTTATTCTCTCTTAATCTATGTACTGTGTGGGTGGTTACAATTTTGGGGCTGACTTCATCTTCTTCGTTTTGACAGAGAAGAGAACACATAAGAGTTCTGAAAAATTTCCTCTCCCAATCTCTCTATCTTCTTTCTCAATTTTTCCTTTCCCTCTCCAAAAATCATAGAGCCATAAAATTCCTGTGATTTTATCCAAGAAAATACAGAAGAAATCAAGTGGTGATGTCAAAATTAGGGTTCCAAGTTCATGGCCATTTTACAAAGGAGAAATCTTACGAGAAGAAAAGTTCTTCAAGGGCTAGTAATTCTTTTCCATCTTCTCTTTTCTCTTAATTTTATTTTAGCATGTTATATTTTTGTGATTAAATACATAATGTTCTGTATATTTTCTATAAAATTGGAAATTCAATAAAAATTGGGATTTGGGTCTGATTCCCGTTTTCACTCATGAACCTTAACCGGTTCCTTCAATTGGTATCAGAGTGGGGTTTTTGGCCCAAATTTTTCTAAATTTTCAGAGTTGAGATTTTAGCATTCTATATGTTCTGTGATGAGTGTTTATGAATGTGATTGATTGTGGTTATTGGATGTTTTTGGGATTGGATAGTTTAGTTTTATCGCTTTCAATTTACAATCTAATTTGTAAGGACCCCTGTTTTGGACATAATTGTTTGTGATAGAGTCTGTAATCTAAAGTTTTGGGTCGTTCATGGTTGTTCTGGTCGAATTCTGGAGAAGATGGGGCCAAAATCAAAGGAGACTAAAAAAAAATCGCAGTAGCATTGCAATGTTGTGCCCTAGCGTTATAACGCTGTGATTGGGCGAATAGAACGTTCTATTCGTAGCGTTGCAATGCTAAGTCACAATGTTTCAATGCTACAAGATGGAAAGAACATTCCAGTTCGTGCCCGGTTCGATTTGTGGCTTGGCTAGTTCCTACCCGGTTCGGTTGATTCGAGAGATTCTTAACCGATTCGGAGGCTTGGCAGTCCGGTTCGTGTGGTTTAAGTTCTGATCCACTTGTTTTGAACTGGTTGACCAATAATTTATATAATAGATAGTCTTTTTTATTCATTAAATTAATATAAGTGTTATATTAATTTAATTAATTGTTTAGGTGTCCAATCATGGTCCAATAATTATTTTATTAATTATGCAATTGATGTATGCTTTTATGCATTTGATGTATGATTTTATAATATATATAGTTGCATGATTTATAATATATGATGTATGATTTTATGTCATATAGTATAAAACCCCACTATAGGTTATGCATTTAATTTCATGCATCATTTATATTATAAATTTTATAATATATATAGTTGTATGATTTATTTTTTATAGCATGCTCATACATCATATAATATAAGTGTTATAGTATATGTTTGTATGCATTAAGAATATTGCCATGCATCATTTATATTATAAGTATTATAATATATAGTTTTATGTATATATGGATGAATGTTATTAAATATTTCATTACCTTATTATATAAGTGTTATATATAGTTAGTAATGAAATGGAATTGCATGAAACATGACATTACCGTAGGTAATTTATAATTGTTATAATTTACTAAGTATATCAATGAATGCAATTGCTTGATTTTAATTTATTTCATTTGTTTATAAAAGTTATAATTAAATAAATTAGAAATTAAAATCAATAATTCAGAATTGCATGCAAACCTTAAGTTAAAATCATTCTTTAAAATAGTTTTAAAATATTATTCACATAGACTTAAGATCATTTTTCTAATAAGATTAGAAACTAAGTTAAATCTTTTAATCAGTTTAATAGGATTAAATTGATTCTTAACTAAAAGATTAAATTTGTAACAAATGTATCTGTAAGGGACCTTTTGTCGAAGGTTAGTCCTGTTCTAGGTTGAGGTATTTAAGTTGACGGAAACATAACACCCCTACCTGGAAACTTACCTGGAAAGGTGAATTAGATATATTTATTACAAGTATACAATAGTTGATTGTAGTTTATTAAAGTGTTTAACAGACGTGTTACTTTTGGAAAAATTAAACAAATCACTTAACCCTAGGTATAACACTCAGTGGGAGGAGAATGGGGTATATGATACTTCATTTTTTTCTTTTCATGTTTTTCCCTAAAAGTTCACACCGTGAGATCTATACTCGGCCTCGAGATGCCTTTGCTTGTGTCCCCCGACGGATGGTGTTTGTATATCAATAACAAGGTAAATGGAGAGAGTGTTTATAGTAAGTGGGAGTGAGACGTGTGTTAACATATCCCATGATCTCTCTCATTAGTTGGTAGTAAAGTGTTATGCTTGGCCTCGAGACGCCTTTTCTTGTGTCCCCTTACGGATGACATTTGCATGATTCTTTACCTCAAACTCCAGAAATAGATAGGATTAGTTTAGTTTTTGCCCCAATTGGTTTTTTCTTATGGTTGGCTCATTGGGGCAGAACTTTAACATCTAAAATGAGGGTTTACCCCTACAAGAAATGTTAAGCGAGTTTAACAATTTCTGGACCAAACAATGGTGACCGATAGTTACAGTAATTTCTATCTATTGGTTGAGATAGTCTCATTTCAGTGAAGGGGCACTAAATCACCCTACGATGACTTTTGTCCTATCTCGCCGAAACATCATTGCAAAATAGCTGTCACTTAGGGTGCATAAGATTATTTTGCTAAATTTGATTGATTTTTCCAAATGGATTAATGCATAGTATACTAATATAAATAATTTGTATAATTTTAGCAATTTATTAATCATGATTTCCACGACTTTAAATTTGCTCGTCGCCGAAAAACTTACGGGTGAAAATTATACAACTTGAAAAAACACAATCAACACGATTTTAATCATCCATGACCTCAGTTTTGTCCTTATGGAGGACTATCCTTCTATTCCTGCTCGTAATGTTAGAGAAGCATACAAACGTTGAATACGGGCAAATGAGAAGGCTCAAACATATATTTGGCAAACCTTTCAGAAGTCTTAGCCAAGAAGCATAAGACTACGATCACTGCCCATCAGATCATGGAATCCCTACGAGAGATGTTTGAACAATTGTTCGCATAACTCAGACACGATGCTCTAAAACACATCTTCAATGCTCGTATGCAAGAAGAGGTATCTGTTAGAGAACACTTCTCAACATGGTAGTCCATTTAAACGTGGTAGAGATGAATGGATCTGTCATTGATGAAGCCTGTCAGGTTTTCATTTTGGAATCTTTACCTGAAAGTTTCCTACAGTTCCATAGTAATGATAACAGGATTGACTACAACCTGATCACCTTGCTCAATGAGCTTCTGACTTTTTAGTCCTTGATGAAAAGCAAGTATCAAAAGGGAGAGGTAAATGTTGCCTCATCCTCAAAGAAGTTCTACAGAGGATCGTCTTTTGGAACTAAGTCTGTGCCTTCTTCTTCCGGCACCAAAAAGTGGAAGAAAAAGAAAGGTAGAAAAGGGAAAGCTAACCCACCAGCTGCTACCCAGAAGGGCAAGAAGGCCAATGTTGCAAAGGGAATCTGTTTTCATTGTAACCACGAGGGACATTGGAAGATGAACTGCCCTAAATACTTGGCAGAAAATAAGAAGGCCAAGCCAGGTAAATCTGATTTGATTGTATTCGAGACTTGTTTAGTGGAGAATGATGATTCAACCTAGATAATTGGTTTTGGTGCCATTAACCATGTATGTTCTTCATTTAAGGAAATTAGTTCCTGGCGACAACTGGAAGCTGGGGAGATGACGATGCGTGTTGGAACTGGGCATGTTGTCTTAGCTATGGCAGTGGGAGGGCTTAGACTCTGCTTACAAAAATTTTATATTTTATTAGATAATGTATATGTGGTTCCAGGTTTGAAAAGGAGCCTGATTTCTGTAAAATGTCTTATTGAATAATATTATTCTCTTAATTTTCAAGTAAAAAATGTATTTATTTACAAGAATGGGGTATTAATTTGTTGTGCTAATCTTGAAGATAATTTGTATGTGCTAAGACCGTTAGCAACTAAAGCTCTCCTTAACACTGAAATGTTTAAAACTGAGGTAACTCAAAATAAAAGACTTAAAATTTCTCCAAAAGAAAATGCCCGTCTTTGGCACTTAAGATTAGGACACATCAATTTCAATAGGATCGAGAGATTGGTCAAGAATTGACTTCTAAGCGAGTTAGAAGAAAACTCTTTACCAGTGTATGAGTCATGCCTTGAAGGAAAAATGACTAAAAAATCTTTTACTGGAAAAGGTCATAAGGCCAAATAACCCTTAGATCTTATACATTCAGACCTCTATGGTTCGATGAATGTTAAAGCAAGAGGAGGGTTTGAATATTTCATCATTTTTACTGATGATTATTCAAGATATAGGTATGTTTATTTAATGCAACAGAAGCCTGAAGCTTTTGAAAAGATCAAAGAATTTAAGGCTGAAGTTGAAAATGCATTAAACAAAATAATTAAGACATTTCGATCTAATCGAGGTGGAGAGTTTTTGGATCTTACATTTTAGAACTATTTGATAGAACATGGAATTGTATCGCACTCTCAACACCTGATAGACCTCGGCAAAATGATGTATCAGAAAGGAGAAATCGAACCTCTTGGACATGGTTTGGTCTATGATGAGTTATGCATTCCTACAAGACTCATTTTGGGGTTATTTAGTACATACTGCAACATATATTTTGAACTGTGTTCCATCCAAGTGTGCTACCAGAACACCTTTGGAAGTATGGAATGGTTGTAAAGGTAGTTTATGCCATTTCAGGATCTGGGGTTGTCCAACACATATGCTTGAGGCAAATCCTAAGAAATTGGAACTTCACTCAAAATTGTGCCTATTTGTAGGCTACGCTAAAGGAATGAGAGGTGGTTACTTTTACAATTCTAAAGAAAATAAAGTGTTTGTGTTGACAAACACTACATTTCTAGAGAAGAACCACATTAGGGAGCATAAGCCCCACAATAAGATTGTTTTGAATGAGCTTTCCAAGGAAATTACTGAACCTTCAACAAGAGTTGTTGAAAAATCCAACACCTCAACAAGAGTTGTTGAAGTTGGATAATCTAGTAAGTAAATCCACCTCAAGTGTTGAGGGAGTCTTGAGGTAGTGGATAACCCATGGATATTAAACCATAGGTTATATGTATGGGTGGTTGCAATTTTGAGATTAGCTTCATCTTCTTCGTTTTGATAGAGAAGAGAACACAAAAGAGTTCTGAAAAATTCTCTCCCAATCTCTCATCTCCTCTCTCAATTTTTCCTCTCCTTTTCCAAAAATCATAGAGTCCATAAAACTCCTATGATTCTCATCCTAGAGTATACAGAGAAAACCAAGTGGTGGTGTCAAAATTAGGGTTTCGATTTCATGGCCATATGCACTAGAGAAATCTTATAAGAAGAAAAATTCTTCAAGGGTTAGTAATTCTTCTCCATCTTCTCTTTTATCTTAATTTTATTTTAGCATGTTGTATTTTTATGACTAAGTGCATAATGTTCTGTATATTTTCTGTAAAATTGGGAATTCTATAAAAAATAGGATTTGGATCCGTTCCCCTTTTTTGCTCACGAACCTTAACCGGTTCCTTCAAAAAGTTCATCGCAAAGCATACTTTATCGCATAGCATACTTCATTGAATAACATACTTCATCACAACACGATACAAAGAAAATTTACCTTGTGCTCGGTTCGTGAGTGGCAATGCACAAACAACCCTCACTTAGGCTCTAAGACACACCCACGATGCCTATGTGTTAAGTGCTTACTAACACTTTCCTTAATGCACCCGGTCAATGTCCTCCTTCCCTCCCAACCTTGCGTGCACACTTCTCAGCCAACACTTGCGTTCAATCGTGCACAACCTCACTTGTCAATTACGTGCTTATCACAATTGCCTGCTTATTTAGACATGAAATTTCTAGAGTGAAATTCTAGCCTTAATAACTTAAACTCCATATGCTATTTCGTAGAAATTTCCTTCTATAAACTTGTTCATAAACATCTTAACTTCCTTACCTTAGAATTTGAGCCCAAGAAATCCAAATCGGCAACAACTTTCAATACAACGTATAGGTCAATGTCATCTGCCCAAGAAATCCAAAAGCTTGGAACACTTAGAGAAATCTTCAAACTTTCAATACAAATTCGTAAAAAATTTCTTTTGGCAGCCCTAGATCGTCCTCAACACTGCTAAATCTTCAAATCGGCAACAACTTTCTTCCCTTAGCACGAGTGAGAATGTCAAACCAAGCTCTCCTACTTGACTCTACTTTTATATTAAGGCAAGCTTGAGTTAATGGCTTAATACAATGACAACTTAGTCACTAAGCGTACTTAAAGCATTTAAACACAAAACTTGGCCCACTAAGCTCGGTAATTAAGTTAAGTTTCTCCATCTTACACCAACGTATAGGTTGAAATACCATCGCATAGACTTCGGCCAATGCATATCCAACCCTTATCTCCGACCTTCATTGCATAAACATTTGCGTTGACACTCGTCGTATACCAATATCTCCCAAGGCCTCTATGACACCTTTTAGCGCCCCTCAAGCCAACGCATAGGTTGCACCTCGCGGCCTGCCCAACCCTTGCCTTAGCCTTCACTAAGTTCTTCATATTCCTCAACACAAGCTTCTCTCTTAGCCATTTTCCCTTTGTAAGATTGAACGCATGGCATGGAAAGTCCATCTCCAACTTCTTACTTTCTTCCGACACTTAGTATGATTTTCCTTCGAAACTCCTAGCCCCCTTTTACAGACAACATTTATAATATAGAATTAACCATGCATCAATACATTATTTAAACATACATATTTAGTACAAAAGAGTCGAGGGTTTACAAGGTGGATCTTTAAAAGGCTTATGACTTTGTTTATTAGGATTTCCTTTTTGGCACCCTTCTTGCTATTGGTACTCCTTGCAAGTTTGTGAGTTTGATTTGAGCTTCTATCACATCAACTATATATTCTATTTCTATTAATTGGTCGTTTAAGGGATATTTTTCTAGAAGGAAAGGTCTTCAATAAGGGGACATCCATTCATCGTATCTATTTGTGATCGTCATGGAAGTGTTGTTGTCTTGTCTATTGAATTCTTTACCCTCTTCTTTTTAGTTTTACCATCATTGAGGTAATACTAGGCTCACTCATTCATGTTTTGCTAATGATTTAATGATCTATGGTGTTGGGGACCATAATTCTTTAGCTTTTATGCAAACTGTTTTGAAAAAGTTTTAAGAGTTATCTGGTCTTGTTGCCAATGATGGTAAGAGTTTGATGTTTTGTGCTGATACATCTTTTGGTGAGGCTTAGGGTTGATTGGTGTTTCTGGGTGTTCTATTGGCTTTTCTCCTTTTTCATTATCTTCATTTACCTCTTATTTTCAGTAAGCTTTCATATTTTCATTTTTTGCCTCTATTGGAGAGAGTTACTATCCATGTGAAGAGATGGTCTGTTAAGGCTTTATCTTATGCTAGTAAGCTACAACTTATTCGGTCTGTTCTACAAAGTTTTCAAGTATATTGAGCCAATATGTTTGTTTTTCCTACTAAAGTTATTTAGGATTTTAATTGTTTGCTTCACTCTTTTCTTTGGAGAGGACAATGGATAGTGTTGGGGCGTAAACGTTTCTTGGGTGGATGTTTGCCTTCCCTATTATGAGGGTGGTTTGGGTATATGCCACATTTCTTCTAAAAATGTTGCTACCATCATGAAGTTGTGGCAGCTTATTCTGATTCGTCTGAATGTTTATAGGTTGCCTGGGTGGAGGTGTATAGTTTGTGGGGTTAGAGTATTTGGGTGATTAAGACTTCTACATCTTCGTCTTAGTGTTAAAGGACTATCCTTTGTGTTCAAGATATTTAAGGTCGTTGCTTCAATTTGTTATTAGTAATATGCGTCGTTGTTCGGCTTAGTATGATCCTTGGTTGGACAAGGGCCCTATCCTTCAACAATTTAGCACTGCGGTTATCTTGGATACATATAGCTCCCTTCATGCTAAGATGGGTGATTTCCTGTGTTCTAATAGAAATTATAATTGACCTTCTTTTTTTGTGGATCTAATTGACCTTTCTAGGAGAGTCCATTTGATTAATGCTAAGGTTAGGTTAGCGGATAGTGTAACCTGACTCCCTTATCGTTCTGGTGTGTTTTTAGTTGCTAATGCTTGAGAATCATTACGTCCTAGGCATCTTATGGTGCCTTAGGCTAGCCTCCTTTAGGTTGGGGGAGAATATTCCTAGACATGCTTTCATTTCTTGGCTTACTATTTAGAATCGATTGCATACACGTGATCGTGTTAGTTAGTGGTGTTTTGTATACTAGTGGAGTTGAATCTATGGACCATTTATTCTTTGGGTGTTCTTTTAGTAAGGCTATCTAGGGAGAACATGCTTTTATGGGGAAGTTTTTCCCATATGATATCGTATTAGGATATAAAGCTCACTTGGAATTGTAAGTTTATCAATGGGAATCAACTGAAGCGTAAGGTTTGAAGAGTTTCTTATATTGGGGTTGATGCCTTAAATCTAGTGGCTTTCGTAGTTTGTAATTTTTTTGTACACGAATTATTTATTTAATAAAATCAAATGTTATTTTATTTGACATTTAGTTTGCATTAACTCAAATTCAATAAGCTAAGATCCAAGGTTACTTAATGTAACTTAAGCATGTATGTGGTTGACATACAAGTGGATCATGTTTAAGTAATAACCTGAATAATCTATAGTATGTGGATAAGGCTTGGTACCTTATCCTTGTGACACTACCACATTGTAATTATTACAATAGCTATACAGTATTATAAATGATCTGATCTTGATTGTTCATGTAGAGACATGTGAATGACGGTATCCTATACAAAGAGTTTGTATAAGACCGGACCACAAAATGATTAGTTACTTGAAGAGACTTACATTTCACTAGAATAACCATAGGTAACTTGACCTTAGTCCTGAGTGAGTTGTGAACTTATGCCTATAAAGGAAATCTTTTGATCTATATGGGTGAGAGTGGCCAGATTCGCTGACTCATTATGCCTACCATTTTGGAAATTCGTCTGAATGGGGAGTTGGGAACAAAAATTCACAAGATGGAATTCACTGTTTTCCATTTTAAGGGAAAGTAGATGAATTGCTCCCTTAAAAGCTGATTTCGAATCTTGAACAATGAGGCGCCTCACCCTATCATTAGCCAAAGAGGGGTCTAGTTTATAGTTAGACTATATCTAATTGTTCATTAGAGGAATCAGTAGTACTTAAGGATATAAATGTAACTACAGGGGTAAAATAGTAATTTGACCCAATTGTAGTTACGAGCAATTTGTGAAGAGTCAACTTACTGTTGATTGGTTATATCTATGGACACAAATATATCTATAGTATAAAGAGTGTTGGTCTTTAGTGGAGTGACTGACAGTTAATGAATGTTGATTAATTTAATTAAAGAGTTTAAATAATTAATCTCGTATCATTGAAGCTTTTAGTCTGTAGGTCAATAAGGTCCTTGCTAGTTTATTAAGGGTTAAATAAGAATCAATTAATTTTTGGATTAATGTATATGGATATATTATAGTATAACATTTGATGAGAATGAAAAATATTTGAATAGGATTCAAATATTGATTATATGAATGAGATTAATATAAAACTATAGGTTAAAATTGATATGAGTATGATTCATAAGAAAAATATAGATTATGTGAAAGAATATTATTTGAATATGCTTCAAATATGTGATATTTATATTAAATATGATTTAATATAAAGTTTTGATCTAATTACATTAAATTAAATGTAGTAATTAAATGAGGAATAACTCCCTTGGGAGTTATTCAACAGGGAGTTATTCAACGTGATACAGGGAGTTATTTTGAATAACTACCCCCTTCTTTCTTACACATAACAAAAGAAGGCACGGAGCTTTTTTTTAAGACAGAGACGTGGAATTCACTGAAGATAATTATGCTTCTCTGCAATTTTCCCTCACTTAAGATCTTTCTCAAGAAACTCTCATTCCCACACAAAAACAGAAGAGCCCAAAACTCCTTCTGATTCTTACCTTGAGAATAGCAAGGAGAGTTTTGTGGTGGTGTCCATATTTTTTCTTGTTTTGTTTTGGTGAAGGTAATGCTTGTGACATTGGAGAGAAAAAATGCGAAGAAGGAAATTTGTCAAGGGTGAGTAATTTATTCTTCCCTTCCTCTTTGTATATATTTACTAAAGCATGCTTAAACGTATTTTAATGTTTTTCCTATTCTATAAGATTTCGCTGGTCTTGAGTTCTTTCCAAAATGAATCACTGATTCAAATCCTACAATTGATATCAGAGTCAGGTTGTGTCTCTCTATTTCTCTTTGGAAATGAAAATTAGAGAAATGGTGGGTATCACTGCATTATGAATGTTGATTTGCAAAATGGATAATTTCAAGTTTTGGCACTTAGAATTTATTGCTTTAAAGTTGTAATAACCCATTGTCTTGGACATTTCATTATCGCTATCAAGTTTGTATTAGTCTGTATCATTTGTGGTAAAGAATTTTCCATGATGGACACTAGAATTCAAAGAAGAAACTGATGAAAAAGAAGAAGGAAGAAGCTTCTGGACCAGAGTGCCACGACGCCATGCCATAGCGCAGCGGCACTTGGGAGAAAATGTATGCAGCACAAGGAAGCTCTTCTTAAGCGCTCAACACTACATGTGATTTCTGCTCAGCGCCACTATGCCTTTTCGCAACGTCGGGTTGCACTCTGGAGAGAAGACGAGTGCGCAACAGCGCTCCCCACCAGCACAGCTGTGCCCCGACGTGATGCAGTTGTAGTCCGTTGATCGTGGGTTCGAGTCTTTTGGAGCATTTTTATTCTATTTTTAATTTAATTAATATAAATGTTATATTAATTTAATTAATCATTTTAGAGGTGCCAAAATTTGGTCCATTTTTTCTATTTACTTAATGTTACATGTGATGTATGATTAAATTAATATGTTGCACAATGTATGCCACATAGTTTTAAAATCTCACCTTAGATTACAAACATTTATCATGCATCATATTTAATATAAATGTTATGTTGTATAGGTTCATGAAGTTATAAGCATGCCCATGCATCATAATGAATATGAGTGTTATATTATATGATAACATGTATCATTAAGTTTATCCATGCATCATACAATAGTATAAGTGGTATATTATATGGTTGAATGACGGATATTTTTTTTTCATTAGTGAATAATATAAGTGTTATATTACATGATGAAAATGAATTGCATTGATCATGACATTACTTAGTAAATATAAATGTTGTATTTAATTAAAGTAATTAGATGCATAATTATAGGATTTAATATTTCATTAATTTAAAAATGTTATAAATTTGATGAATTGTAATTAAAATCTATAATCAAGATTTACATGCAAACATAGGTTCAACTAATATTAAATGGTTTAAAACTAGTTCACCTAAATTTATAAAATAATAGGATTAAATTGGAAATAATAAAATATTAAATTTATAAAATAATTGTATTTAAGGGACCTTTACCTAAGGAAGGTTCCATTTAAAGGTGGGGTATTTAAGCTGACAGAAACAGAATACCCCTACTTAGGAATCGACTTGGAAGGTGAATTAACAAATATTTTATAAGCATGCAATACATGATTTAGTTTATTAAAGTGTTTAATGAACAAAGTCATATAAATTGTTAAACTATCCAATATAAGAGTTATATTGTGCTAATTTAACAATAGACTTAGATAAATTATTAGCCAGATTTACCTAAGTAAAAAACCCTAGATTTAAAATACTTAGTGGGAGGAAAGTAATATATATGATATGTCAATTTCTTTTCACGTTCTCCCTAAAAGTTTACATCGTGAGATTTATGCTCAGCCTCGTGGCACCGCTTGCTTGTGTCCCCCTTTAGAAGATATTTTCATAAGTCAATACCAAGGTGAATGGAGAAAGTGTTTATAGTAAGTGTTTTTCCCTAGTCAGTTTTTCATTTAGTTGACTTATTGGGGCGGAACTCTGGGGTCTAAAACGAATGGTTACACTTACAAGAAATTTTTAAGTAAATCAATAATTTCTTGACCGAACAATGATGACCATTTATTATAGGAATAAGAGCTATTTTAGTACAATGATTGGTTGAGAATGTCTCAATTCAGTGAAGAGATAACTAATCACCCTTCGGTGGCTTTTACTCTAACTCACTGAAGCATCATTGCAAAATTAGATGCCACATAGGGTATATTACTTTTTTTTTTTAACAATGTGATGAAATGGGTTTTTGCATATAACTAATATAAATAATGTGTATGGTTTCAAAAAACTTCAAAATGATGAGCACTGCTATCAACCTTTTAACTGCTGATAAACTAACTGGTGACAACTACACTAGTCGAAAAAACACAATCAATATTGTTTTCATCATCAATGACTTAAGATTTGTCCAACTTGAAGAGTATCCTAAAGTTCTCACTCAAAATGCACCTTGAAATTTTTGGAATGCTTATGAGAGGTGGGTAATGGGAAATGAAAAAGCTTGAGCGTACATACTTACCAGCTTAATTGAAGTTTTGGCAAATAAGCATGAATCTATGGTCATTGCTCTCAAGATTATGGATTCACTATGAGAGAAGTTTGGACAAACCGTCCTCACAGCTCAAGCAGCTCTAAAGTTCATTTTCAATGTCCATATGTAAGAGGGGACATCTATGCAAGAACATGTCCTCAACATGATGGTCTACTTTAATGTGATTGAAATGAACGGGGCCATCATTGATAAGGCTAGTCAAGTTAGCTTTATTTTGGAAACTTGGCCAAAGAGTTTCTTGTAGTTCTATAGTAATACTGTTATGAATAAGCTAGAATACACCCTGACCACCCTCTTTAATAAGCTACAGACTTACTAGTCCCTGATGAAAATCAAGGAGCATAAGGGAGAGGCAAATGTTACCACTTCCTTTAGGAAGTTCCACATAGGTTCGACCTCTAGAACTAAGTCTGTGCATTCTTCATCTGATACTAAAAAGTGGAAGAAGAAAAAGGGAGGTCAGAGGAATAAAGTTAACCCAACTGTAGCCTAGAAGGGCAAGAAGTCCAAGGTTGCCAAGGAAAAATGTTTCCACTGCAACCAAGAGAGACACTAAAAAAGGAACTGCACTAGTATTTGGCAGAGAAAAAGAAGGCAAAGCAAGGTAAATATGGTTGACTAGTTTTAGAAACCTATTAAGTGGAAAATGATGATTCAACCTGGACAATTAATTCAGGGGCCACTAATCATGTTTATTCTTCTTTTTAGGAAATTAGTTCCTGGCAGTAGCTCGGGAATGACGAGATGACAATGCGGGTTGCAACAGGGTACGTTGTCTCATCGATTTCAGTGAGAGGTGTGAAACTAATCTTCCAGAAATCCTTTCTTCTTTTAAAAGATGTTTATGCAGTTTCGAGTTTGAAAACATAACTTGATTTCTGTAATAACTTTGCTAGAACAACAATACACTATTTCTTTTGTTGTAAGTAAAGCATTTATTTATAAGAATGATGTTAATATTTGTTCTACAAACTTAGAGAGTAGTTTATATGTGCTAAGATCGTTAGTATCTAAAGTGCTATTAAATACTAAAATGTTTAGAACTACAACTACTCAACATAAAGATAAAATATTTCTCTTAAAGAAAATGTCCATCTCTGGCATCTAAGATTAGGTCATATAAAACTCAATAGGATTGTGAAATTGGTTAAGAATGGACTTGTAAGCGAGTTAGAAGAAAACTCTTTACCAATATGTGAGTCATGTCTTGAAGGAAAAATAACAAAAAGACCTTTTACTCGGAGAGGTCATAGAGCCAAAGAACTCTTGGAACTCGTACATTCAGACCTTTGTGATCCTATAAATGTTAAGGCAATAAAAGAGTATGAATATTTCATCTCTTTCATAGATGCTTATTCAAGATCTGGGTATGTTTACCTAATGTAGCATAAGTCTAAAGCTCTTGAAAAGTTTAAAGAGTATAAGACTGAGGTTGAAAATTCATTAGGTAAAACCATTAAAACACTTTGATCAGATCAAGGTGGAGAGTACATGGATTTAAGATTCTAGACTATATGATAGAATAGGGAATCATATCCCAACTCTCTACACCTGGTACACCTCATCAAAATGGTGTATCAGATAGGTGAAATAGAACCTTGTTGGACATGATTCGGTCTATGATGAGTTATGCTCATTTACTTGATTCTTTTAAGGGTTATGCAATAATAATCGCAGCTTATATTTTGAACAATGTTCCATCCAAGAATTTTTTTTCAAACACCTTTGGAATTATGAAGAGATCGTAAAAGTAATTTACAACACTTCAAAATATGGAAGTTGTCCAGCACATATGCTTGAGGAAAATCCTAAAAAATTGGAACCTCATTTAAAATTATGCCTATTTGTAGGCTATCCCAAGGAAATGAAGGGTGGTTTCTTCTATGGTACTAAAGAAAATAAAGTATTTGTGTCGAAAAATGCTACTTTTTTGGAAGAGGACCACATTAAGGAGCATAAACCATGCATTAAGATTGTGTTGAATGAACTTTCCAATGAAACTACTGAAACTTCAACAAGAATTGTTGAAGAGGCTAGTACATCAACAAGAGTTAATTGGTGTCAGTTCATCTAGTCAAGTGCATCTACCTCAACAGTTGAGGGAGCCTTAACGTAGTAGAAGAGTTCTAAACCCACCTACTTGTTACATGAGTTTAACAGAAACCTTATCTGTCATACTAGATGGCGAAGTTAAGGATCCATTGTCCTATAAATAGGCAATGGATGATGTGTACAAATATGAATGGGTTAAGGCTATGGATCTTGTAGATAAACCTGATGGGATCAATTGAAGGGATTGAATCCCGAGCGGAAGCATTAAGATCGTCTTGCATTCAATTTTTCTATTTTAAAGAAATAAAAACAGCAAACTAAATAGAACATAAATAGGATAAACAACATACATTACGTATTACAACATGCTTCAAGAAGGGAGAAACAAAGGGGAATAACTATTCTTACCTTTGTAGACTACCGAGCTCCTTGAAATTCATCTTATTCTCCACATGAACTTCTTCTCAATGATCACCGACATTACCACAAGGATACCTTGTTATTCGCTAGGAATTCCAAGAGTTGGATGAGTGGTCTCTAACTCTTGGAAGAGAAAGAGGTAGAGAAAATGTAGAGAGGAAATCTTTGGTGGCTAAAGTAGGTTTTTCACAAAAACAATACTTGCACTAAATGGGCTAAAGATGATTAATTCCCTTTATACCCTTGATGTCGATTAATTAAATGACTCCTTATTTAATTAATTGGCACATTAATTAAATAAGCACATACTAAATCTAATTTAATATGTATAGTTAGTTAATTAATATATATGAACATCATATGTTTATATTCTCCCATTCTTCCACCTTTTCATCATTTCTTAATCAATTAATTAACCATTAATTAATCAATCAAAAAACTATATTAAATTATATTTAATATAGAGTTAATTAACATATAATATCACATATTTATATGTATACATCCCATTAGGAATCCAATTCATATAAATCCAATATTTGGATCTTATTCAAATATATCTCTCTTACATAATTTGAATTATAGGTCACATCTATAATTAATTATGTATTGATTACATCAATATACAATTTCCTTAATTGATTTGATCAATTTAAATCATTTCTTATTATTATCCTTTAGTGAGCTAACAAAGGAACCTTATGGACCTACAGATCAGAAGATCCAACGATATGATATTAATTGGCTAAACTCACTAACCAAATTGATCAATATCCGTTAACTATGAGTACACTTCACTAAAGACCCACAGTTGCACTTTTATCATTGTAGATATATTTCTGTGTCCACGGATATAGACTAATAAAAACAAGTTAGTTCTTCATGAGTGTTTGTAACACCAACTGGGTCAAATTATCATTTTATCCTTAGGTTACCTCTACATCCTTAAGTACTAGTACTACTCTAGTGAACAACCTGTTTATGGTCCAACAATTAAACAAACACCCCTCTTGGGCCAGTGAGAGGGTAGGGCCTTTTGTTCAAGTCTCGAAGACACCACTCAATGAAACACTTATCTACTTACCCTAAAGTCAGGAAGAAGTAAATTTCATCTTGTATTATTATGTTCCCAGCTCCTCATTCAGTCTTATCCCCAAAATGATTAGCTTATTGAGTCGGTGAACTAATCACTCTCACCCATACAAATCAAAGGACAATCTCTCGTGAACAAGAATTCATAATACACTCAAGATTAAGACTAAGTTGTCTAGGTCATTCTATTGAAATAGAAAAATAACTAATCAACGGTGTTACTGAAGGATCTCTCACTGAAGAGTTCCATGAGCACGTTCGGATTGCTTTGATCTCACCGTGACCAAAATATACGATATACATTCACATGCATAGTTATGCAAACAAACAGTCAATTTAAGGCATGCTTTGAACAAAATAAACAAGGGAGAGAGTTGCCATACCAGTTGAAGACGTTCTTCAAACTTCGAAACTCAATGCAGCGAAAACCTCTACCCGATCAACCAATGCCCGAACAGATGCGTCGACTACAGTAGCACGAACAACCGCGAACTCACGAACGCAACGGGGATGACACTATAAGAAAAGAGCCCCGGGTATTCTCAGAGTGAGAACCCAAAGTGTGGTCTTTGGTGAACTTGGTAGAGGAAGGAGGAAGACCGGATCGTGTAGGCAATAAGCAAGTGGGAGGGGAAAATGCGCTATCATATAGCACGATGCTTATCGTTTAAGAGAAACTACACGATCGTGTAGGTTTTACTGAACAATTGTTTAGGAAATGATATACAATCTTTTAGCACACTCGGCACACACTACGATCATTTAGGGAAGCTATCCGATCGTGTAGGAACTAGTGTGTGTGAGGTAGACGATCGTTTAGGCGGAGAATGACTATCGTATAGGCTCTTGAAATACCTAAGCGATTGATTACTTTTCACCAGCGCGATCTTCTATTTCTTTTCGAACGGACGATTCAAAATGAAAACATTTTCATTTTAATTCATCATTTACAATAACTGACGTTGCCCCACTAACACACGTCTGAACATGAAAAAAATGGCTTAATTATCATATAATTAACCAATTAAAATATTAATAAATATAATCATATTATATTTTTAACCTATAGTTTGATATCTCATATCTACTATAGTATTTTCTCCTCTACTTGATATAAATCATATTTATATCTAATTTCCTCCAAAATAATGTATCTCATACATTCAACCAATTATATCATATATAATTAACCACCAGTCCAATTATATCATATATAATCAAACTTTCTCTTGTCAATTTGAACATTTCAAATTAACCCAAACACTGGTTCTCGACCTTGTCCAAGCTACCCCCGGGACCTAATAAACCTGTGGCTCGAAGCTCCGACAGTCCGTGAATAGCTAACTAAATTCTTTAGCCACGAGATCCACCATCTATTAACTGTCAAGCATTCCACTAAAGACCAACAACTGAACTCTTCTTACCATAGATATATTTTTGTGTCCATCGGATATAACCAATCATGAGTACGATAATCCTTCACAGATGCTCGTAAGTATAGCTGGGCCAAATTACCGTTTTGCCCCTGTAGTTACATCTCACTTCTTAAGTACCACTGATTCCTCTAATGAACAATACAACATAGTTCAACTATGTGTGAACACCTCTCGGACCAAGAGAAGATGTGTGGCGCCACATCGTTCAAACCCTGGAATCAGCCCTTAAGAGAGCTATCTATCTACTTACCCCTGCCTTGGGGAAGGAGTGAATTTCTTCTTGTGTAGCTGAGTTTCCAGCTCCCAAACCAGACGAATCCCTAAAATTGTAGGTTTAAATTGGCGACCTGGCCACTCGCACCCATACAAATCAAAGGACCGCCTCAATGGCAAGAGTTTCCAACTTACTCAGGATTGAGGTCATGTTACCTATGGTCATCCTAGTGAAGTGAAGTCTCTATCATGAACGGTGTTATATGACGAGNGGTCATGTTACCTATGGTCATCCTAGTGAAGTGAAGTCTCTATCATGAACGGTGTTATATGACGAGACATTAACACTTCGTGGTCAAGTTTTATACAAACTCTTTGTATAGGACGCCTCCGCTCGCATGTCCCCAACACGAATGATCAGGATCAGACCATCTGTGACAAGTCACAACATTTGTGACCATTCCACAAAGCGAGCCACATCCTTAGCATTAGAAGGATAAGTTTTCCCTCCTGTATCCATATACTACAGACCATTTGGGTTATCACTAAAGATATGATCCACTTGTATGTCACCACATACATGCTTGAGTCACATACAGATAACTAGGGATTTTATGTTTATTGGTTTGTGGTAAAAATAAAAGATGTGAAGTAAATATCATATATTACACAATACAATCATTCGTACAAACTGTTTACAAACTACAGGACACGAGACTTTAGGGCATCAACCCCAACAATCTCCCATTTGTCCTAAAGCGAAGTGGGTTGTACAATAAACCAGTACAAAACAATAAACCATGGCATAAAAACCCAGTACAAGAAAATCTCCCGCTTGCCCTAGTCCAACCGCGGGCGATCCTATAGACCCATGCTCCGTAGGTGACCCTCAAACACTATAGTCGTGAGATCCTTCGTAAACGGGTCAGCAACATTAAAATGGCCTAGATTAGACTGATTTGTCTCATCTCCTCAACCTCATGAGGCGTCTTAGAACACATGTCCTTAGACAAAGTGACTCCATGCCTGAATGGCAGTAGGCCCCTCTTGGAGTCCTGCATCGAGTACTTGAGTAACATCTTGTCAATGTATGATGCCTGCTTACGATCCGGAAAGATTTGTATACCAAGAAAAAACTGAGCCTCTCCCAAATCTTTCATTTGAAATTGGGTCGCTAGCCAGTTCTTAACTGCAGCCAGTAGACCTACAACATTCACAATGAGTAGGATATCGTCTACGTACAACACTAAGAATACTACTGAAGCGTTGATGATCTTCTTGTAGACACAAGGTTCATCAACGTTTTGGTCAAAGCCATACGACTTGATCGCAATATCAAACCATATGTTCCAAGATCGAGACACCTGTTTCAGTCCATAAATGGACTGATTCAGTTTGCAAACCTTTTACTCTTGACCTTGGGCTATGAATCCCTCAGGTTGCACCATGTAATTGGTCTTCTCAAGATTGCTATTCAAAAAGGTGGTCTTGACGTCCATTTACCAGATCTCATAATTATAATAAGTTGCAATGGATAGGAGGATGCAGATCGACTTTAACATGGCAACAGGCGAGAAAGTCTCCTCATAGTCGACTCTCTCTACCTAGGTATAACCCTTTGCTACAAGTCGAGCCTTGAAGGTCTGTACCTTTCCATCAGCACCTGGTTTGCGCTTGTAGATCCATTTACAACCTATAGGTCGAACCCCATCAGGAAGATCTACAAGATCCCATACTAAGTTGAAGTACATCGACTCCATCTCGAGATCCATGGCCTTGACCCATTCATCCCTGTCAACATCCTTCATTATCTTCTTATAAGAAAATGGATCCTCAACGTCACCATCTGCTACCATAGCAAAGAATTTCGTGAAACCCATATAACAAACAGGTGGGTTTGCAACCCTCCCACTGCGTCAAGGTTTCCTCAACTCTTGAGGTGGAATCGACGTACTGATGAACTCCCATCATAACTCTTGTTGATGTAGCAAGCTCTTCAACAACTCTTTGTTGAAGTTTCAGTAGTTTCATTGGAAAGCTCACGTTAACACGACTTTGCTTCGTGGACTGTGCTTCCCTTATATGATCCTTCTCCAGGAAAGTAGCATTTGTTGAAACAAACACCCTATTTTCCGTCGGATCATAAAAATAACCCCCTCATGTACCTTTGGGGTAGCCTACAAAGAGGTATAACCTCGACCGTGGTTCCAACTTCTTGGGATTAGCCTTAAGTACATGTGCAGGGAAACCCCAAATGCAAAAGTAACGTAAACCAGCTTTACGCCCGTTCCACAACTCCAGAGGTGTTCTTGCAACACTCGTGGAGGAAACACAGTTGAATATGTATACCGCAATCTCCACTGCAAAACCAGAAAACGGGTCCGATAAAGAAGCGTAATTCATCATCGAGCGAACCATGTCTAACAAGGTCCTATTTCTCCTCTCCGCCACACCATTCTACTGAGGTGTACTCGGTTCTGAGAATTGGGAAAAAATTCCATGTTCGATCAAATAGTCCTGGAATGCCGAGTATAAAAAATATCCACCTTGATTTCGATCGAAGTGTTTTAATCCGTCTATCCAATGCATTTTCAACTTCGGCCTTGAACTCTTTGAACTTTTCAAAGGATTCAGACTTCCGTTGCATAAGATAAACATACCCGTACCTGGATTAATCATCATTAAAACTGATAAAATACTCATAGCCACCTCGGGCTCGTACATTCATAAGACCACAAAGGTGAGAATGTATTAACTCAAGAGGCTCCTTGGCTCTATAACCTTTTCCAGTAAAAGGTCGTTTAGTCATCTTACCCTCAAGGCAAGATTCGCACACTGGTAAAGAATTTTCTTCTAACTCACTTAGAAGTCCATTCTTCACCAATCTCTCAATTCTATTGAGATTGATGTGCCCTAAACAAAGATGCCAAAGTTGGGCATTTTATTTTGGAGAAATTCGTCGACGTTTTGATTGAGTTACGGTAGTTCTGAACAATTTAATATTATGAAAGGAATTAATGGCTAATAGCCTTAGCATATATAAATTCTATTCTAGATTTGTTGTGCAAATAAAAACACCATCTGTCACACCCCGCCCCGACCTGCACTCTTGAGCCCGAGGAGAGGCGTGAGGGACCGCAGATACCACCCTTTTGTGATACCTATTGCCCAACTGAACCTCTTTACTACACTTAATAAACTTTAAGTCAAGGAGATAACATCAATAGATTAAGTAGGCCCATTTTATATTACAACAATGTAATCTTCATACAACTCCAAGACTTAATTACAAAGTTTACAACAACCATTCTTTAAACCCTCCGGAAGTGTAATTGTGGCTTGTGGCAGACCTTGACCTTAGCAGCACCCTGGAACTCCTCACCTTCCACTACCTAGGGGGGAAAAGACATAAAACATGGAAAACGTGATCTACAAAGCTCAATGAGTGGCAGCTTTAAACAAACATAAGTTTGATTTTAGAAATTCATTTTTGGGAATACAATTCCACGATCAACAATAATCACATAATAAAATGTATCACCCCAGCCTGTCAGCTGGACACCCCTGGCATGATCATATATCTTCCCCGGGTATTCTTTGGGAATAACCCACGATGAGCAAATTTGGACACAATCCTATAGTCCGCTGAGTATAGTATTAGTTCCTGTTAGTCATGCTTGAGTACGTTGACAATTCCAGTCAGGTACCTTGACATTTCCAGCCAAGCATCCATAAGGCATAATAACAGTATCCTGAGTACAAACCTTGTTCTGACATAATGACACATGCATTATAACTCGATTATGCCAATATTTCAAACACAACCTATATATATATTCACATATATACATAGAAATCAGCCATTCAAACAATGGAATGACCACTCACCTTGGTTAGTTATGAGCTTTCCTTTCCGAAGTTCCTTAGGTTTCCTTGGTTTCCCTTTTGAACTCTAAATTTCATATTCAGTTATCAGCTTAGATTACTTATAGTTCCAGAACTTATTTTAAGATATTTCCTTCTACAGACATGTTCTAAAATTTTTGAGGAAGCTTACCCTAGAATCTTAGCTCAGTTCTTCTCGTGGTTTGGCCGGAATCATCAAAATTTCAAGGCTAACCCGAGCTTACCTGACAGCTCGACCCTTCTGCACTTTCCTCATTCTCCAGCCCGATTCCTTAAAGTTTCCTCTCCACTATCCTGAAAACTAGACTCACATAGCTTTCAAGTGGCTTTGAAATTACTCTAAACGCACGAGTATTCTAGGAGAACTCTTCGTCCCAAGTTGATGCTACTTCTAGCCTTCCTGTCTGACAGCATCTCCTTCTCTTGGAACTTCATGACTGACACATGGTTTTTGCTACCGACGCATGGTTTTTGCTACCAACGCATATGTTCTTCCATCAACGTATACTCTCCTCCCAATTAGTCCTCATACGCTATTCCTAATGTCCTTTGAAGAGAATTTAAGTTCTCATCTGAAGTCTTTGACCCTATTTATAGGCGTACAGAATCTCTCCAAGGCCGACATCTCCTACTTGGCCGCATGTCCAAGTGTCTTTTCCTTACACTATTACCGCAATCTTTATGTCATCGCAACCCAGGGTGTCTTCCTCTTCTTTTAGCCAATACATAGCCCTCACATTTACATGTCTTCTTGTGCATCCACCTCATTTGCTTAAGGCTTAAGATTTCTTCCTAACAAGCCACATGTCCGGATGACGACCCTGAATGCGTCCATCCAATCTCAATGCGTCCATCTACCGCAATAGCGTCCATCTAACTTAATATGCATTCATCCAACTGGCGCAACACACTTATGTCTGAACACCACCCATTGGCGCATGCGTCCATCCCATCTTTGTGCCCTTGCAGTGTCTTTAAGTTTCAATATAACACCCTTCAAGCCATTGCCGCCTAGCACCTTTCCCCATATGCAACCTACTAACCTCGAATGTGCCATTTCCAATTAATGCAACCTTACCTTGTGCATCCCATTGACGTAACTTGGTCGCATATGCTAGATGCTCGCAAGGCTCCCCCTTGGCCACATGCCCTCTACCACATGGCTTACCTTTGCCTTATACGCTCAACTAGGATTATAACCAACCCTCTTTCACTGCATACTATTTCTTCAAGCCTTGTCCTATGTGTCCACATGCCTCGGATGTCCAATGCATATAGCCAATCTCTAATGCATGTCAACCCTTGAGTCAAGCTAAGTCTCAGCTCAACGCCTCATGGTATAACTTACCATCGTCTAGCCTCTTTCTAATGCATCCCTCATGACCATCGCATGTATGTCTTAGTTGCTTGTCAACATCCTTAGTCTCTTGTTTAAGACCAATGCAACCAACCTCATAAACCTTATTACCGCAAACCTTAGAAATGCAAAGAAGATTCACCATGCATTCACCATGGTTTATCTCATCGTCTAGCTCATCGTTTAGCAAGGCCGTCACATAGAACCATCGCATAACGTTGTCGCATAGCACCATCGCATAGCATTGTCGCATGACACCATCGTGTAGCAGTGCCACATACCATCGTGTAGCATTGCTGCATACCATCGCGTAGCATTGCCGCACACCATCGGGTAGCATTTCCGCACACCATCAGGTAGCATTGCCACATACCATCGTGTAGTATTGCCGCACACCATCGGGTAGCATTGTCGCATACCATCGTGTAGCATCGCCGCACACCATCAGGTAGCATCGCCGCATACCATCGTGTAGCATCGCCGCATACCATCGTCTAACATCGCCGCATACCATCGTGTAGCATTGCTTATTTACTACACACAACTTGAGGCTACCGCATGCTCTACTAACTTCCCAAGACCTTGGTTGCCGCATGCTTATCCCTGCATAGCCTTTCCTCTCGACCATACTATAGCCTCTTTCAACGCCCAAATAACCTCTGAAATGTTCATGGCCAACGCATGACACCACACCAACGCTTAGCACAAGGCCAACGCATTGTCTAATACTTAGTTATTCTTTTCTTGGCTTCCAACGCATGGTTATACTTAACCAAATTTCCACCAGTTAAAGCTTATTTCAAAGCTACTTAACAAAATAATTTAAACACGTAGAATTTTCCTTCTCTTTAACATAGAATTTAACTTCCACTTAGTTAATTCCCTTAATCACCTGCTTAAATAGGGAAAATGGAAATCTGGGTTTCACACCATCTTTATGAATAAACACTTTATCCACATTAAAAGAGATAGTATATTTACATTGCAATAAACACTTTATAGAAATGAGGTTCCTCTTTAGTTCGGGAACAATATATACATCATGTAAAATAAGAAACCTATTCTGTAAAGCTAACTGGAGTCCTCCCACTGCCACAGCTGAGACGACGTGTCCGGTGCCTACTCGCATCGTCATCTCATCAACCTCCAATTGTTGCCAAGATCTAATCCCCTGAAAAAAAGAACAAACATGGTTAGTGGCCCCCAAATCAATTATCCAGACAGAATCATCATTATCCACTAAACAAGTTTCAAGAAGTAAATCACATTTACCTTTATAGGCCTTGGTCTTAGCCTTGGCTGCTTTCTTCTCTTTTAGATACCGAGGACAGTTCCTCTTCTAGTGTCTATCTTGGTTGCAGTGGAAACATTTTTCCTTAGCACCCTGTGGACGCCTCCTTGGGGCGACAGACAGTGAGTTAACAGGTGCCTTCCCTTTTCCCTTACCACCCTTCTTCTTCTTCCCCTTTGCAAAGTTACAAGTAGAAGGTTCAGACTTTGTTCCTGAGGTCGAACCTCTATGGAACGTCCTGGAGGATGAAGCAACATTCGCCTCACCCTTCTGCCTCTCTTTACTTTTCAATAAAAATTGGTATGTCTGCAACTCGTTGTTCCTGAGGTCAAACCTCTAGTGGTTACTATTTTGCAGTCTGGTCTTATGCAAACTCATTGCATAGGATACCTCCACTCATATGTCACCTACATGAACGCGTTGTATCATTACGTTTGTATCAAATACAAAATGGATCGTATTCATAGTGTCACTAGGATAAGATACCCAACCTTATCCTTATACTATAGACCCTTTAGGTTGTATTTTGAACATTGATCTATGTATATCTTCACATACTGTTCAAGACTTATAAGACATCCTTGTGTAAGAATAAACAACGTGCATGCGAAAAAAATTTGGATCTTAAACACTCTAAAGTTCATTAATTTTAAAGTTAAAACATTCATACAAATAACTTTAAAATTAGGGTTTGAGTTACAACATTTGTAGCTCAAAATTGACCATTAATTTTGCTCCAATCTTCTCACAAACCAACTGCGAACCACCACGAGAGTCTTCCCAACTATTTTTTTAGCCTTGGAATGGGATGGTGGGATCTTATGAATGACTAAATTAGGGATGAATTTAGAATAGAAATTGAGAGATAATTAAGAACTTAAATTCTAAAACTCTTTTAGAATCTCTAAGTTGCCAAGAAGAATTTGTTTTTCAACTAACTTGAAAATCATAAAAATGGCCAAGAAGTTTAATCTTTATCAAAGCATCCTATTTATAGAGCAATTACTTGCAATTCATGCAAAATTGAGTTAACTAAATTTTGACACTTCAAAATGCACTTAATTTAGTGGGCTAACTGGCATTTGGTGGAGTCATCACTTTGCCAAATGAATTAGTCACTAATTCTTTAAAATCTGGATTTTTCCACTAAAAATCATTCTTGGATATTTTCACTAAGTGAAGTCAACATTTTGAATTTTGACTATTTTGGAGTTAATATTTGACTTTAGTCAAATTCTAATTAAATATAATTTTAATTCAAAACTAATTTTGGAATTTTCCAATTAGTGAAGTCAACTCTTGACCTTTGACCTTCAAAGCATGGTGAAGTCAACATTTGATTTTGACCAACTTTGATTAATTTCATTTAATTCAAATAATTAATTTTAAATCAAATTAATATTAAATAATTCATTAAATAATTTAATTAATGTAATTAAATATTCAATTGATAAATCCAACACTAATCCCGATGAATCCTTATTCATAGTTTTGATATTTAAATCTTATTTAAATATCTCCAGCTCTCTCTTTATCATTCAATTCTCAATTGAATGATATGCCATTAAATATATCGCATATATTTAATGCTAATTCCTTAATTCAAATATAAACACTTCAAACTCACTTGTCACACTATTCTAAGGTTTAGTCTGATATGAGCTAGCATGAAGACCTAATGAACCTATAGATCATAAAAGAGCTCTAACATCCGAGATTAATTGGCTAAACTTTCTAACGAATTAACCAATATTCATTAATTACAGGAACACTCCACTAAAGCTCAGTAGCTGCACTCTCCTCACTATAGATATATTTTTGTCCACTTGATTTAACCATAATCAGTAAATCAATCCTTCATAGGTTGTTCACATTTACAGCTGGGTCAAAATTATATTTTTACCCTTGTAATACATCTAGCTTCTTAAGTCTCCACTGATCCACTAATGAATAATTGGTTTATGGTCCTACTAATAAACAGAGTCTCTCTCAATCATAGAAAGGGCGGGACCCTTTGTTCAAGACTGGGAGTCAATATTTAAAGGAACAACCTATCTGTTAACACTGAAATCGGGTAGGAGTGAATTCCATCTTGTTGAACTATGTCCCCAGCTATCTACCCGGTCTTAACCCTAAAATGGGAGGCTTATTGAGCGGCGATGTTGAGCAACTCTCATCCATGTAGATTAAAGGATTATCCTGAATAAATAGGAGTTCATAGTTAGCTCAGGATTAAGATTGAGTTACCTTAGGTCATCGAAATGAAACAATCAAATTTAACATTAAACCGCGTTATAAGGAAAAGTGACTATTTCATGGTTCGATCCCATGCAAACATCTTTTGCATAGGATTCCCCTACTTGCATGTCTCTACATGAATGATTCAGGATCACATCGTTTGTCTTAAATACAAAATGGGTCGCATCCATAATGTTTCCAGGATAAAGTACCCAACCTATCTTTATACTTGTAGACTGTTTTAGCTATATACTCAAACTTGATCCACTTTTATATCTCCACATAAAGTTCAATTATTCATGCTATAGCCAGGGGTTCGTTAGTTGATTGGATTTAGGCTTTAACAATTGCAATTTATATATTCAATACAACTTTACTTAATATACCTCAATAACATCTTTATTGCATAATAGAATATGTTTAATGTTTACAAACTGAGTTTTAGGAATACAACCTAACAAATTTTCATTTGGACTAAAACTCCAGTGGGTTAACAAATATACAATATTAAGTATCGACAAATGCTACATTCTTGGAAGAAGATCATATTAGAAATCATCAACCTCGTAGTAAACTAGTATTGAATGAAATGACCAAAGATACTACAGACAAATCAACAAAAATTGTTGACCAAGCTGGTCCATCAACAATAGTGGTATAATGTCAAAGGGTATAAGGATGCCCTAGTTTATTGTATTTTCTCTCTATTTTTCTCAACGTTGTAAAACATTATATTTCTCATTGGAGTATTAATCCAAGTGGGAGATTGTTGGGAATGTCCTAAACTCGTAGTTCGTAAATATTGTTAGCATATTCTTTTCATCAATAAAAGTATTATTGAGTATTTTATGCAATAAATTGTTGTTGATATTTCATTCTATTATAAAAATCCAATAAACGAATCCATGGCTATGATATGAATACTTTAACTTTATATGGTGACATAAAAGAGGAACGAGTTTTAGTATATAGCCAAAATGGTCTATAAGTATATGGATGAGATTAGATACCTCATTCTAATGACACTATTGGATGCAACCCATTTTGTATACTGATACAAATGACGTAATCCCAACATCATTCATGTGGAGACACATGAGTGGAGGCATCCTATGCAATGAGTTTACATAAGATCAGACCTCGAAATAGTCATTTCTCTTTATAACAACCGTTTACTATTAGCTAAGGTAATTTGATCTTAATCCTGAGCTAACTATGAACTCCTTTTATTCGGGATTATCCTTTTTATATGGATAGGTGAGAGTAGTCCAACAGCACTACTCAATAAGCCTCCCATTTTGGGGATAAGACTGGGTAAATAGCTTGGGACATAGTTCTGCAAGATGAAATTCACTCCTACCCGGCTTAGGGTTAGCAGATAGGTTGTTTTCTTAAGCGATGATTCCTAGTTTTAAACAATCGGGCCTCGTCCTCTCATGATCGAGAGGGTCATGGTTTATAAGTTGGACTATTAGCCAATTGTACAATAGAGGATTAGTGAGAGTTTAAGGAGCAAGATGTATTTACAGGGGTAAAACAGTAACTTTGACCTAGTTGTAAATACGAACGACCTGTGAAGAATCGAGTTACTAATTATGGTTAAAAATGGATAGAAATATATCTACAAGTGAGGAGAGTACAATTATCGAGCTATAATGGTGTATCTCGGTAGTTAACAAATATTGATTAATTCGGTCTACAGAGTTTAGCCAATTAATCTCAGTCGTTGGAGCTCATAATCTGTAGATCTATAAAGTCCCTCTACTAGTTCATAAAATATATCTTGGAATAATGAATTGAGTAGATTTGAAATGTTCAAATTCGAAATTAGGGTTTTGAATTTGAAGTGTTCAAAATCAATTTAAGGTTTGATTAATTATGTTCGATATAATTAAAACGTTTAATTTTGTTTAAATTAAATGAAATCGGAGCTATTAGAATATTTAAATATTGATTTAAGTATTGGTTTACATAAATAGGATTCATGTATAAACTAGAATTTTGATTAATCTAATATTTAATATTAAATTATTATTTAATTAATTAATTAAAATTGTTTAATTATTTATTTAAATAAAACATTTTTCAATTTTTGAAAATCAAAATTCATTTTTTATTTTATTTTTAATTTTGTGAAAATAAGGACTAAATTCGAAATAGAATTTTAAATGGAAATTTCCACTTTGAGTAGAATTATCCAACTTTTTCCTTTCTAATTTAATTAGCTTTTTTAGGTGTCATTAAGCTAAAATTAAAATGCTTGCATTATTCATGCAAGCTAAAATTGTTTTTTTTCCAGAAATTCTCTCCAAAGCCTTATCTTCTCTAATACAATTGACCTCATTTCAGAGATTCTACCTCTCATTCCAAGTCAGAAGATAGTAGAGAAGATCCTTGTGGTGGTCCTTTGGTGTTTTGGAGATCAAATTCAAAGAGGAGAAGAAGAATTTCAATTGTTCATCAATGGTATTCTAACATGAAACCATCTTTTCTGCAAAACTGTTTTAGCATGCTTTATAAACTCAAATTAAGTATAATTGTAGTGCTTATTGATTGTGATTTCTTCCGATGCATGTTAGTTTTATTTATCAATTGGTATCAGAACATGATTTAAGCACTCAATTATCATTAATTTGAGTTTAGTGGGTGAATTTCTTTGAATGCATGAAATGGTGATTGATATGGTTGAAATTCAACTTTGGCATTTATTTTCTCTTCAATTATGAAGTTTAATTTGAAATTGGCTCTTGTTTGATGAGCTTATGTATGCTCTAGTGTCTGTAATTCTATTGGAGTCATTAGAGTTGAAATTACAAAGAAAGAATCAAAGCCCAGACTTTCCTTTTACAAGAGTTCAACATAACCATCAAAGATAGAAAATGATCCGAAAATTCAGTGGCGGACCATCTAAGTCAAATCAAGCAAGAAGAAGAAATAATACCTATTATAGAAGACTTCCCAGATGAACACCTTTTCAAGGTATCTACTTTCTTACCGTAGTACGCTGACATGGTAAACTACCTTGTTCCAAGTAAGTTTCCTCTTAACATGTCTTGGTTTAGAAAGTCTAAACTAAAAAGCGACTCTAAATACTATGTGTGAGATCCTCCTTATCTATGAATTTTTTTTTTTTTTTATCAAATCATTAGGAGATGTGTCCCTAACGAAGAATTTGAGTCTGTTTTATCATTTTGCCATGATCAAGCATATGGAGGTCATTTTAGTCCTAAATGAACCGCTAGAAAAATTTTAGATTCGAGACAATTTTGGGATTCTGTTTTTATCAATTTGTATGCTTATTGTAAGTCTTGTGAAAGGTGTCAAAAATCTAGATCTTTGTCTAAAAGAAATGAAATGCTCCTCAATTCTATTCTTGTTTGTGAAATATTTGACATTTGGGGTTTAGATTTCATGGGTCATTTCCTTCTTCGTTTGGATACTTGTATATTTTACTTGCGATTGATTATGTTTCCAAGTGGGTCAAAGCAATCCTCACTATAACAAATGATTCATCTATTGTTTCAAAATTTCTTTAAAATAACATCTTTTCTAGATTTGGAATTCTTAGAACCATTATAAGCGATCAAGGAACGCATTTTTGTGATAGGACCGTAGAAGCATTGTTGAGGAAATACGGAGTCCAGCATTGTGTAGCAACTCCGTATCATCCTCAAACAAATGGCCAAGCGGAAATCTCAAATAGAGAAGTGAAAAACATTTTAGAAAAGACTATGAACCTGAAAAGAAAAGATTGGAGTTCCAAACTTAATGATGCGCTTTGGGCTTACAGAACCGCTTTTAAGACGGCTCTAGGTACAAGCCTATATAGAATTGTATATGGCAAGGCATGCCATCTTCTAGTAAAGGTTGAACATAAAGCGTATTGGGTGGTGAAACAATATAATTTGAATCTAGCCCAAGCCGGAAAGGAAAGACTCCTAGAGCTATAACAATTGGAAGAGTTGAGACAAAATGCTTATGAAAATTCAAAAATTTACGAGGAGAAAACTAAATCTTTTCATGACAAAGGCTTAATAAAAAAAGACTTCAAAATTGGACAAAAAGTTTTTCTTTACAATTCTAGATTACAATTGATGCCTAGAAAGTTCAAGTCCAAGTGGCTAGGTCTTTTTGAAATTACTAACATTTTCTCTTATGGCACAGTTGAAATAAAAAGTCTTGAAACAGGAAAAATCTTCAAGGTGAACGGGCACATACTCAAAATATTCAATGAAGAGCATGTAAACCAAGTCAAATTGGGCTTGCGTTTAGCTAATTCTTCATATACTTGACACCCCTCTTCACCAACGTCGAGCAAACGATACCAAAAATTTGTAAACAGGACAATTTTTTTCTTTTTCTTTCTTTTCATTTTCTTTTTTTTTTTCTTTCTTTCTTACTTTTAGCATTTCAAATAAATAGAATAATTGATTCTTTTCTTTTTCTTTGTAGGTGATTTACTCAATAAAATAAAATTGAGCTCTCAAATTACTAAAAAAAAAAAAAAAGGCAAGGAAATTCTCTCTCAATTAAATAAATGATCAACAACAAAACCAGGGAAGTTTCTCTCTACATCCCTTTTTTTTTTTTTGTTTCTTGAATTCATTTGCTTATTCTAAACATTTAGGACAATGTTTTATCTTTAAGTTGAGGGTGGGTAAACATTGCATGTTTTTGGTATTTTCATGTTTTTGTTATTCATTTGAGTATTCTTTGACTAGCTTTAAAAATAGCCTCACTAAAAAAAAGTTTGCATGTCTGAAACCCTTGAGCATCTGAGCTCGGGTTAATAGATTGTTGATTACTTAGATTGATTACATAGATTTTGCGATTCTACTATGATATATCTGAATAAATTTGAGGGTCTGATTCATCTCGATGGTATATTTTTTATTATTTGAAAAACATTTATATTGAAATTTTCATTCTTCAAAAGACCATTTTTGTCTTGAATGCAATAAATTCATCTTCGCACATTCAAGAATCTCATTCACGTTGATTCTATGCATCATTTTTTTTACTCAATTTCTTGATTCTTATTGATGAAATTTTGATGACGTACTCTTTCAAGTAAGGATACAAACAAAATTACAAACTTTCAACGTTTTTCAAACAAAAAATTGAAATTCATTTTTCAAAAGAAACTTTCTTTTCTTTTAACTTCATAAAAAAAAATTGAATACTTAATCTTTAGATTTATTTATAATAAAAGAACTCTTAGAAATGTCATATCTACTTAATTTTCTTTGTTACCCCGATAGGACAAACTTTGGTCTAAGAACAACCATCTTGTTTTAGAGGCAAGTCTAGACATAGGAATAAAAAGTATATAAAAAATTGCTAGCACAAAAAAAAAGGCAAGCTTGCAAATTAACATACCAGATTAATATAACTTTCACTAACGTGTGTGTGTGTGTGCATGGGGAGAGATGAAAAGAGCTACCCTCATCGTGTTTCTGTTAAGGCCCGCGAGAAAAGAGTGATAGGTTCCCGAGGGTGCAAGTATGAAAGCTATCCCTCCAAATAAAAGAAATGTCAATTACGTTTCGTGCGTGTGAGTTTAAAAAATAGATAAATAAAGATACACGTGTATTAGAATTGCCTCTATCCGATACAAGTTAGGTGTATCATAGACTGATAACCATACCAGTGTAGGGTGAAGAGGAATTGAAAGTTGGATGTCTCCTTTCTATTAGTTTAGGCCTAACTAGGTAGTCTTTTCTTTTATGATTTTGCAAGAAAAAGACATATTCTTTTCAAAATAAGCTTCAAGCTTTTGTTAGCAAAACTTTGAATTCTAAATGCTTGTTGATATCCTTACTTCCTTGATTGTTGAGAAAAGAGATGAGAATCAATTCATTGTGTAAAAATACTTGAATTTATGACCATTAGGATGTGAAGATGAATATGTGCCAACTTGAATTTGTCAATTTAATGAAACTTTGAATAAATAATAAACAATCCATTTTTACTTGAATGTATGCATATTTCTAGTTTAGACTTGTTCGGGATGACCAAGAGTTAAGTTGGGGGTGTTTTGATAAGTTTTTAAAGGATGTATATTTTCTATGATAATTTCCCCAAAATTGTGTTGATTATTTGCTTTAAATGCTAATTTTGTAGATAAAACGATCCTCGAGGCATTTAGGAGTCATTACAAGAAAATCAGGCCAAAAAGATCCAAAATAACCAAAAAAAATCAACAAATTGAATAGAATCGAATAAATATCAAAATGTCATCGAGTAAGGCTATTGAGTTACCGAGCATCGAGTATTTAGCAGAATACCATCAAATATCGTCAAGTAAAAGACCATTGAGTCATCGAGTATTCTATATTTCATACCATTGAATAATCAACTATCGAGTCATCAAGTTTCTTCTTATTCATTTTTTCATCGAGTAAAAGCTATCAAATAAAGGACATCCAGCGTCGAGCATCGAGTAAAGTAACATCGTGCATCGAGGATCGAGTATGAAACAGAAAACTCGCTTTTTAAACTACAGAAAACTCGATGCATTCATTCTTTTTTTTCCGAATTTTGATGTGATTCATCCTCATGCCTCACGACGCTAAGCTGTTGGTATAAATTTTGGTTCAGTTCTTCAGGAAAGCTGATCGGATATCATTTTTTCAAAGAAAATTTTTAGAGAGAAAACTTCAACCATGAGGAGAAAAACCCATATTTTAGAGAGAGACTTCGAATTTCCAAGAGCGATTCTTGTAATTTTCTGTGAGATTCGCTCGATTTGTATTCAGACTTTGTATCAATATGAAACTACCAATGAATTACTTGAAGAATTTCATCATCCATGAGTAGGTAATTCTTTTTCTTGGGGAATTATGTGAATTGGCACTTTCTTGAGGCTTTTTCTTGAATTTTCTTTCATGTAATTACTTTCTTTTGAACGTTCTTGGTGAGATTTAGAATAAAACTGATTAAGATTAAATTGAAAACTCAAAATTAATCAATTTTTGTATGAAAAAATTACATGGTTTTATAACAAAATTGTAATTATAGTTGCAAGAATTAATAGTCTTGATAGAAAATGTAGACTTCTTTTCCTCTTTTCTTTGAAGAATCTATTAGTTCATAACATTCATACAATCAATCTTGAATTTTCAGTCTTTTGATTTCAGGATTGGAATAGTTAAGAAAACCCAAGAGTTTAATGCAATTTAGGGATTAATTGTGAAATGTCTTTAGGAAGCAATTACTATATTAGGGTTAATTGTAAAATTAGCTAATTAGGGCATTAGGAATTTATTCTTAATGAACTATTGAATAACTAATTGCATGATTCTTTGTTAAGTCAATGATAGAATTACCTAGTTTACATAAAATCTCCAAGTTTTCATTTCAATTGAATCTTATTTCACAATCTCTGATTTCTCTATCAATAATTTTCCTATATCAATTCTTGTTTCTTTTTATTTAGTTAGTTTCTAGTTCTTAAAACGGAAAACCTTCCATTTAATCTCTTGCATTTTGGAATTCAAGTAGTCTATTTTAGGCCAATTAATATAGGTTCTCTTCGGATCAACCTCTTACTCCACTATTACTATGTGTTAGTTCTAGTTGTAGTTAGAGTATTATAATTTCATTTGCTTTGGGTAAGATAGAATTAAGGATACCTATTTCGTACCAAACATCCATGGAATTTTGAATTGTAGGTTGGGGATTTGGGGCTTTGCAAACTGTTGTCCAACAAGAATTATGGTCTTTTGAGTAAATTGTAGATGAGTTATTTTGGTTCTTGCCAATCCGTGAGTACCTATTGTTGGGGTTGATGCCCTAAATCTCGTAGGATCCTGTAGTTTGTAAACATTTGTATGAACAAACAATTTTGTGATATATAATATGAGATATTTTATTCACTTCAATCTATGAAATATGAGATATTTTAGTTGATTAACCACAAATCAATAAACTAAGATCCCTGGTTATCATTATAACTTGAGCATGTATGTGGAGACATACAAGTGGATCGTACTTTAAGTGATAACCTAAATGGTCTATAGTATATGGATAAAAGAGGGAAACCTTATCCTGGTGACACTGCGAGTGTGGCTTACTTTGTAGGTGTTACAAATATTGTAATGTTCTACAAATGGTTTGATCCTGATCATTTTTGTATTAGACATGCGAGTGGGGATGCTCTATACAAAGAAGTTTATATAAGACCGAACCACGAAATGTTTAGTCTCATTATATAACATTGTTCATGACAGAGACTTTCATTTCACTAGGATGACCATAGATAACATGACCTTAATCTTGAGTGAGTTGTGAACTCCTGCCTATGAGGGCAGTCCTTTGATTTGCATGGGTACGAGAGATTAGATCGCCGATTCAAACCTACCATTTTGGAGATTCGTCTAATTGGGGAGCTGGGAACTCAGCTACACAAGAAGGAATTCACTCCTTCCCCGAAGGAAAAGTAAGTAGATAAATTGCTCCATTCAAGGTTGATTCTGGGGCTTGAACAATGTGGTGCCACATCTTTTCTTGGCCCAAGAAGGGTTTAGTCATAGTGGGACTACGAAGGATTCTTCATTAGAGGAATCAATGGTACTTGAAGTTACTACAGGGACAAAATGGTAAATTGGCCTAGTTGTACTTACGAGCGATTTGTGAAGGATCATCGTATTGGTTATTGGTTATATCCGATGGACACAAAAATATATCTGTAGTGTGAAGAGTGCAGCTGTCAGTCTTTAGTGGAGTGCCCGGAGTTAACTGATAGTGGATATCGTGATTAAAGAGTTTAGTCAGTTATTCACGTACCGTTGGAGCTTCAAGCTATAGGTCCATAAGGTCCCCTTGGTAGCTCAATGGATTCATATTGAGAATCAGTTTTTGGGTTAGTTTGAAATGTTCAAATTAACAAGAAAGAATTTGATTATGTATGATATAATTAAATTAGTTCAATTATATATGATATAATTGATTTGATATATTTGATACATTATTTGATTGGAGAATTAATATAAATATGATTTATATTAAATGCCATAAAGGAAAAAAAAGAACTATGGTTTATATGTTGCATATGATGTGATATTAAAACTATAGGTTATAAATATAATATGATAAATTAGTTATTATATTTATTTATAATAAATTAATTATAAGATAATTGATTTCGATTTTTTCTCCAATAATCACCTTAGTGTGTGGTTTTAGTTAGTTTATGGCAATTGATGGATAAAGTGAAAATAGTTTCCATTTTATCATTCCATGCAAAATAAATAAATAAATAAAGGATCAAGTAATCAGATTACTATTTGAGAGAGTGAACGATAAGAGTATCGAGTATTCTATACAATAGTGCTCGCTTGCTAAAATGATCAAGTACACAAGTCTATATGATATGCTTATTCCTTCTCCCACTTACTCGATCGTCCAGTTCCTTCATACCTCTACCCAAATCCATATAGAGCCCACACCTCCTGGATTCTCACACTGAGAATACCAAGGTAGCCTCTAAAGGAACTCTTATACAAGAGTACCTATGAGCGGAAGTGGATCTTTCCAATTCATTGTGACAGAATTTCCACATATACATTCATACATACAGATATACATTATACAACACTAAATTATTGGCATGCTTAAAGGATAAAATACAAGAGAACAAGACTTACCAGTTGAAGACTTTCTTTAGAACAAAACTCGCTCTCACACAAACGGACTCCTTGCACTCTCGCTAGAACGTCAAGCAATCGTTCAGCAAGTCTCCAATCATCTACCACGAACGGCTTTGCACGAACATCAAAAAACGGGGACGACACCACCACTCGGAGCCCTCAGTATTCTCAGAGTGAGAATCCAAAGTGTGGGCTTTGTTCGAATTTGGTAGAGATGAGGAGGAAAGGCTATCGTGTTCAATGATCAAGCAAGTGGGAGAAAACGATTATCATATAGTTGGGGTGCTTGATCGTTTAGGTGAGTTACATGATCGTGTAGGAAAAACTAGACGATCATCTATACGATCGTTTAGTAAGGCTCGGGCCCTAAGCGATCGTTTAAAGAATCGTAAGTGATTGTTTATAAAAGCGCGGGCGCGGGTGTGCAGTCGTTTAGCAAACGTGAGTTTATCGTATATGCTCTAAATCACTAAGCGATAGAATGTCAATCACACCGTGAGCAATGATGCGTATGTCATGCAAAATGAAAACCATTTTCATTTTATTCTTCAGTTACAAAAATCGAATTGCACTTTCCACTAATGCATGATTTCGGAGAAAACGCCGGGCAATTATCTCATAACTGTCCAATTAATAAAATAATAAATATAATCATACTATATTCATAACCTATAATTTGATATCATATATCAACCATAGTGTTTTCTCCTCTACTTGATATAAATTATATTTATATCCAATTTCCTCCAAATTAATGTATCCCATACATATAGTCAATCATATCATATATAATTAACCAGTTCAATTATATCATATATAATCGAACTCCCTATTATTAATTTGAACATTTCAAACTGACCAAAAAACTGGTTATAAACTTGTATCCAAGCTACCAAGGGGACCTTGTGGACCTATGGCTTGAAGCTCCAACGGTACGTGAATAGCTGACTAAACTCTTTAGTTACGAGATCCACCATCTGTTAACTGCCAGGCATTCCACTAAAGACCGACAGCTAAACTCTTCTTGCCACAGATATATTTTTGTGTCCATCGGATATAACCAATTATGAGTACGATAACCCTTCACAGATGCTCGTAAGTACAGTTGGGCTAATTTACCGTTTTGCTCCTGTAGTTACATCTCACTCCTTAAGTACCACTGATCGCTCTAATGAACAATACAACATAGTCCTACTATGTGTGAACAACTCTCGGGCCAAGAGAAGGTGTGTGGCGCCACATCGTTCAAGCCCTGGGATCAGCCCTTAAGAGAGTTATCTATCTACTTACCTTTGCTTCAGGGAAGAAGTGAATTTCATTTTGTGTAACTGAGTTCCCAGCTCCCAAATCAGACGGATCCCCAAAGTGGTAGGTTTGAGTCAGCGACCTGGCCACTCGTACCCATGCAAATCAAAGGGTCGCCCTCTATGGCAAAAGTTTCCAACTCACTCAGGACTAAGGTCATGTTACCTATGGTCATCCTAGTGAAGTAAAGTCTCTGTCATGAACGGCGTTATATAACGAGATGTAAACATTTCGTGGTCAGATCTTATACAAACTCTTTGTATAGGACGCCCCCGCTCGCATGTCCCCTACACAAATGATCAGGATCAAATCATCTGTGACAAGTCACAAAACTTGTAACTATTCCACAAAACGGGCTGGATCCATAGCGTTACCAGGATAAGGTTTTCCTCCTATATCCATATACTACAAATCATTTTGGTTATCACTTAAGACATGATCCACTTATATGTCACCATACACATGTTTAAGTTACATAATGACAACCAGGGATTTTAGTTTATTGGTTTGTGGTAAAGCAAATAAAACATCTAAATGTGCGAAGTCGAGAAGTGAAGTAAATATCATATATTATACATCACAAGCGTTCGTACAAACTATTTACAAACTACAGGACACAAGACTTTAGGGCATCATCCCCAATAGCCTCATGGTGGTGTCGAGTTTTGTTTGAGGGTCGAGGATTGAGATTTACTCGATTGTGATCGAGGATTTGCCAACCTGTGCTGTTTGTCGACTTTGCTCGTTGTGTTCGTGTTGATCAACGCATTCGAGTTTGATCAAGGAAATACTAGAAGAAAGGGTTCTTCAAAGGTATGTTTACTCGATCCTTTGTTTTTAACTTAGAGGCATGTTGTAACTTACCTTTGATGTATAACTATTCTGTTGGATTATAAATGTTCATGTTCTTTCACAATGGGATTTGGAACGATCTGCTTTCGCTTATTGGTTCTCTACATTTAGAGTTCCTTCACCTATTTGATTCAACATGAATACTTGCGTTGATTGAACTCGAATTTGGGTCCTAATCGCTAACTTGGGTTTGTGATTTAGGTTCGTGTTAGAAAGTTGCAATGGTTTCGACTTTAACCACACTTTCGAGTAAGATTATTTGGATTGGTTGAAATTGTTTTGGCAATATTTGGGTTGGTTTTAAATTAGGCCCCTAATGTTGAAATCAAAATTGGTTAACGTTTAAGGATTGATTAAAAGATTTTATTCATGATAAAGTAAAGTTTGGACTGCTGATTATCTGGACCTAATCTTGAGGTAAGTGTCTTTTTATTGGTTCATCTTCGAACTAGTCGTTCCCCTCTGCATGATTATGGTTGGACTATTATTTTAGGCTAATTCGACTGTCTACTTTAGATTGATTAGACTGTTTATTTTGTACTAATTGGACTGTTTATTTTGGATTGATTGGACTGTTTATTTTTTACTGATTGGACTGTTTATTTTAGATTGGCTGGATTGTTAATTTTATAATATGGACTAATTAGATTGTTTTGACTGTGATATTATGTAAGATTGACTGAGAGCGTACTTGAATTACTTTTTCCCCTAAGATGAACGACTGTGCTTATAACATAGGAGTTATATGTGAACTAATGCATGCTAAGTTTAAATGGTTCTTGTTACCTTTCCTTATCTGGGCAAGTGTACACTTACGACTAATTGTGTGCTTCTCCAGGACCACACCATGACTGTATATATGCTCATTTATGGCTGATCGTGTACCTTCGGGATACACACCTATGACTGACGTGTGCTTCCTAGGACACATCTACGACTGATTTGTATACTTTCGAGATACACACTATGACTAATATGTGTTCCTTTGGGATCACATTTACGATTGATTTGTGTACATTCGGGATACACACTATGACTGATGTGTGTTCTTTTGGGACCATGTTTATGACTGATATGTGACCCTTCGGGATCACTACGACTGATATGATCTGGGTGTACACCGATGACTAAATAGACTAGTTAACAGGTTACCTAGAGAACCAGTAGTGGGTCACTTACTGGGTATTATTATACTCATTCTTTCTTCTTTTGTGTTTTTCAGGCAATGACAAGAATGGACCGACAAGGGACAGAGGATTCATGATAGACCCATACGGGTACACTAGAAAATGCTTCCGCGCTTTTCNATTTATGGCTGATCGTGTACCTTCGGGATACACACCTATGACTGACGTGTGCTTCCTAGGACACATCTACGACTGATTTGTATACTTTCGAGATAGATGGGACTATGATAAAGCCATATGGGAACACTAGAAAACACTTCTGCTTTTTTTTTTTTTTTTTTGTTACTTAAATGTTTTGAGATTTGAGTTTGTCGTCAGATGGAATAGTTTATAATTTTGTTTGTTTTGATCATTATTTTCCTATAAATGCTTTTTTTTATCTCGACTGAATGTTTTTTTATTGTTTGATTTGCTTGTTAAAACAATATTTTTGGTTTGAATAGTCATTCTTGTCTCACTGAATTTATGATATAATGGTCAATGTGTTGAATGAAAATGTGTGTTTAAGAGTAACGACTCATGTCAAAGTACTCAAAGGGTCGGGTTGTTACATAGTTAGACTATAACTAATTGTTCATTAGAAGGACCAGTGGTACTTAAAGAATTAGATGTAACTACATGGGTAAAATGGTAATTTAATTCAGCTGTAGTTACGAGCAATTTGTGAAGGGTCAACTTACTGTTGATTAGTTATATCTATAGATTCAGAAATATATCTGCAGTGCAAAGAGTGCAGTTGTTCGTCTTTAGTGGAGTGACCGACAATTAATGAATGTTGATTAATTTAATTAAAGAGTTTAATTAATTGATTTCATATCATTGGAGCTTCTAATTTGTAGGTTCATAAGGTTCTCTTGCTAGCTTATTAAAGGTTAAATAAGAATCAATTAATTTTTGGACTAATTTGAAATGTTTAAATTAATTGAGAGAATTAATTATATGAGATGCAATTAATATACTATATATGGATACATTATGATATAAAGTTTGATGAGAGAGATAAATATTTGAATAGGATTCAAATACTAATTATATGAACGAGATTCATATAAAACTATAAGTTAAAATTGATATGAGTATGATTCATATGAAAACTATAGGTTATGTTATTATTTAAATATGATTCAAATATGTGATATTTATATTGAATATGATTTAATATAAAGTTTTGATTTTATTACATTAAATTAAATTTAATATAATTAAATGAGGAATAACTCCCAACGTGATATTCGAGAGTTATTTTGAATAACTCTCCTCTTCTCTCTTACACATAACAAAAGAAGGCACGGAGGTTTTTTTAAGACAGAGACGTGAAATTCACATAAGAGAATTGTGCTTCTCTGCAATTTTTCCTCACTCAAGTCTCTCTCGAGAAACTCTCATTCCCACACAAAAACAGAAGAGCTCACAACTCCCTTCTAATTCTTACCTTGGGAATAGCAAGGAAAAGCTTCATAGCGGTTTCCAGATTTTTTCTTGTTGTATTTTGGTGAAGGCAGTGCTCATTACATTGGAGAGGAAAAACATGAAGAAGTAAATTTGTCAAAGGTAAGTTATTTATTCTTCCCTTCCTCTCTGTATAAATCTACTAAAGTATGTTTATACGTATTTTAATCTTTTTCCTATTCTGTAAAACTTCTCTACTTTTGAGTTCTTTCCAAAATGAAATCACTAACACAAGACAATTACTCGCTTTCGCCGAGAATTCAAATCATATGTATGGCTTAGTATGTTGTTATTTACTATGTTTGGCACTTTCGCTGAGAATTCAAATCACTCTCTTTAGCAATATATTAGCTTGCCAAAAACAAATAGCATTATTACTTAAATAATATATATTATTACTATTCTATCTTTTGCACTTTACAACAACAACCAAAAAAAACAAAAAACAAAAAAAAAATAAAGTTTTTTAAGAAATTGGCATTTGTTTCTTTAAATTATTTTGAAAATTATGAATGGGTATTTTATAGGGAAGGGTATTGATGTACCAATACGCTTCAAGTCAGTCTGACAAATCATGATTTGGGGATAAAAAGCGATTTATTAGATAATTTCTAAAAACCCATCTGACATAAACTTCTAAAAAAAAAAATCCTTTCAACACTTTTCTTACGTCATTTTACCAACGTCTCCCCGAAAATTATTACAGGTAATTTCCACTAAATTTTACCAACAATCAATGATCTTTCTAATTATTCTTCATTGAAACTTCTCACATTTTCACTGCCTTGTCCTTTTAAAAAAATATATATATTAGATTAAATACGTGCGATGGGATAGGAGAATCAAATCTCTGACAACGAAATTGATAGCATAAACATCATGTCAATTAAATTATGTTCATTTTGGCCTGTCTAATTTTTTACAACTTCAAAAAAACCTTAGTGATATTCTTTAGGAAATAATACATTTTTGGTCCCTAGGTTTTGAACCTAGATTCTATTTTGTCTTTAGATTTTAAAATGTTTCTCATTTAATCCTTAAATTTTGAGTATTCTTTCAATTTAGTCTCTAAGTTTCAAAATGTTACAATTTTCCACTTGAGATTTGAATTTTATTTCAATTTGATCCCAGGTTTCAAGGTTTTACATTTTTAACCTTAATTTTTCATTAAATACTCACTTTCATTCATTAACGTCGGTTTCTATTAATTAATTAAAAATAATTATGAAGTAAAATTTTAAATTTAATTTTAAAAGCGATAAAAAAGTTAGTGAAATTTAATTAATTATAATTTTTTTTAACGATTTTTAATCTATGTTAATAAATTAACTTTAAAAAAGAAAGTGAGTATATAGTGAAAAAAATGAGGTTAAAATTGTAAATGTTGAAATATAGGGACCAAATTGGAGCAAAACTCAAATGTCAAAAGTAAAATTGTAGTATTTTGAAATCTAGAGACTACCGGACTACATTGAAATCAAACTCAAAACTTAATGACTAAATGTGTAATATTTTGAAACTTATAGACTAAATAAAAACTAGATCGAAAACTTAAAGACCAAAAATGTATTTTTACTTATTCTTTACAGTAGCATCGAACAAAGTCTAAATATGGTGTATCATCACTATAATATACTGTATGATTATGTAGTGGGATCATCATCATACACATACCATGGTCGCAGTTCCTAGTCATGATCCGTTATCATGTGATTTAAAATGTCATCACGATAAATTTGGAACATGACGAAATCAGTGAAACCTATAAAATATTTCTTGGAAGGCAATGTTGAAGAACTTGGCACGAAAAGGAAGAGAGGCAATCTTGGAAGGAAGAAACTTTTATTTAAGAAATAACAAAGATGGACACTTTTAAGAGAATACTCTTTTACTCTTAACGCTCACTCTCTTTTCATTGCTAACTCTCTTAACTTTGTTTTTCTTTCTTCCTCTCTTTGCTTGCTTTACAAATGAGAAACAACTCCTATTTATAGGCATGAGATCCATGAAGCCTCTAGATTATTCTTGAATTCTAAATATCTACATATTTCTTGGTTTATTCTTATCTAGAAGAATTCTCTAAAATTTCTTAACCTAAAGAAAGCCTAGGATATTTCTAGACTTTTCTTTGAGATATTTATTTACATAGAGAAATATAATTTATATATTTATGTCATATGCTAGATACTTCAAGAACCTTTTAGAATAGTTAGTATTGTTTTCTACTTCCACAAGTAATGGAAATCGAAAAATTTTAGATTCTTTCCAAAGTGATGAACGAGGAAGAAAAAAGAAAGGAAGACAATTGATAATGTGAAATTATTTAGTGAAAGACATATTTCCTTAATTTGAGGGTCAAAAAGTAATTTCACATACGTGAAAGGTCAAAAAAATCATGCTTTTTGACCTGTACTAATGATATGTGTGTGTCTATATAAACAATGAAAAATGCAATCATGAGCATTTAACATGTTATTAAAGATTGCTCAAGCAAATCTTAAGCTCTCTGTTTATGGTAAACAAATATAAAAATAGTTGAAAACGATACACTTTAGTCCCTAAATTTTGAGTGCAGTGTTCATTTGGTTGTTTCAAAATGTCATATTTGTATTCCGTATATTTTGAGTTTAGTTTCTATTTAGTTTTTAGATTTTAAATTATGATATTTTTATCTTTGAATGTTGAATTTAGTTTTTATTTAACTTTATAATTTTTTTTTTAATTCAAAAGTAAAAGATATAACATTTTGAAATTTATGAACAGAGAAGTCAATTTTAAATGTCAATGTCCATAAGATAGTACCAAAATATCAATTGAATAGAGTAAAATATAGGTTCCACATTTTAGAAGGCATATAGGCTTTTTGCTTCAAGAAAGGTCAATTCTTTAAGATTCTCCTAACCTTATTAGGAACAACACACCTATGTTAGATGCTTCCAAAAAATACATAAACACCTATATATATATTAGGTTTGGCCTATCCAAAAAGAGTTCAAGAAACAATGAGCTTACCAAAATTTAGTCTACTTGAGGAATAATTGGAAAGCATCTAATGTCAATATATATGTAGTTTAGACATAGTTTTGGGCTATCAAGTTTTACTATTTTCTTTACACAATAATTTTTATTTGCTCAATTTCAACCCTCAAACTTTCTTGAAAATTCTTGTTTAGGTTCCTACCATGGAGGTTATAGTCTTGAAAGAAATGAATGAGTCACATTATGTTTTTAAAATTTATTACTATCACTTGGTCATGAAGTGTCCATCGCTCAAAGGTTAACCTTAAGCAAAGTCAAAATGTAGAAATCGTACATAACTAATTATGCACTCGCCTAAATTTATTGTGTACCAATTTAAATGAAAATAAACAGTATGGTTAGGGAAATCGAGCACACAAGGCAATGTTGCGATACTAGCCAAATGAGTAGGAAGGCACAACCATCGCCGAAAAACCTAAAAACATTACCATATATATCCCATGAATCATTTATCTATCAAACAAATAGCATCACATTTGCAAATGTAAGAATGGCTAGTAATTACTACAGAACTAACCATTTTCTTGAGGTTCAAAATCTATGAAACTAGATAACAAAAGCAATTCATTTACCACTCTATAAACTTGTGAAGAATGAGGGTGAGAAGTATCAGCAACTAAGAACTCATGAAATTCACCTCCAATCTCTATTAAGCTATGCCCAGGAACCTTTTTCACCCCTCTCTCTCTCATCATCCTTCTCACCATTCTCACATCTTTCCATTTCTTTCCATCAGCACAAACATTTGCCAAAAGACTATAAATCCCACTGTCTTCTGGATCCAATTCCAGTAGTTTCTCAGCTGCTAACTTTGCCATTTCCACATTCCCATACTTCCTACAAGCATCGAGCAAAGCCCCCCAAGCCCCTTCACTTGCTTCCATCGGCATCTTTGATATTAGCTCGTAAGCTTCCTTCAACAGCCCGACTCGACTAAGCAAATCCACCATACATGCGTAGTGTTCCCTCTTTGGCTCTACTCCAAAGCACCTCTCCATGCTTTCGAAATGCGCCTGACCTTCGGAAACAAAACCGCCATAACTGCAAGCCGATAGGACACCAACGAAGGTGATGTGATCTGGTTTTGGTCCCGAGCGTTTCATTTGGTCGAAAAGAGTGAGAGCTTTTTTGGCATGACCATGAGATGCATATCCAGAAATCATGGAGTTCCAAGACACCAGATTTTTCTCAGGCATGGAGTGGAAGATCTTTGCAGCTGCATCAATGCTTCCACATTTGGCATACATGTCCATAACTGCATTTTTCAGAATCAAACTAACTTGAATTCCCAATTTATTGACATGGTTTTTGTGAATCCCTTTGCCCATTTCCAAGCATCCTAATTGGCCACAAGCAGAAAGCACACAGACCAAACTGTCCTCTGTTGGAACCAACCCAACAATATCCACCATGTTGTGAAATAGCTCCAAAGCTTCAATTGGCTGACTGTTTTGAGAATAACCAGCTATCATTGCATTCCAAGAGACGATATTTCTCTCAGGCATTTCATCAAACAGCTTCCTTGCAGATTCCAAGTCACCACTTTTTGCATATCCATTAAGCAAGCTAGTCCAAGTAAAAACATCCCTTCTTTCCATATTGTTAAAAATCTCTCTTGCAGTAGCTAAACAACCACATTTCACATACATATCCAACATGGTATTGAGCAAATTAACACTACAGGTTATGCCCTTCCTTCTTATATGTTCATGGAGAACCCTCCCCATTACAGAATCTCCCTTCTGTGAGGAAGCAGAAAGTAAAGCAATCATAGTAACCTCATTCGGCTCGACATCACTCGACAACATCGAATTGAATAAGGTAATAGCCTCATCCAACCAATTGTTCCTCGTGTACCCATTGATCATCGTCGTCCAAGTAACAACATCCTTCACAGAGCTTTCATCAAACACTTGGCGAGCAAAACCAAGACACCCAATTTCAACATAGTTTTGAATCAATCCATTTTGGACTAACAATTCAGAATCAAACCCCAGTTTCCAAATCACGGAATGCACCGCCGTTCCCACTATTTTCCCTGCGAATTGGGCGCATGCCTTGAGAGCGAAAACAAAGCTCCCACAATCCAATTGAACACGATTCCGAATCATTTGCCGGAAAAAGGAGAAGCCCATTGAAGGGTGATTAGCTCTGCAATAACCCTTGATCATCGTGTTCCAGAAAAAGCAATTGGGGTGTTCAATTTGAGCGAAAAGGAGATGTGCATAATGAATGTCGCCGGAATCAGAGAGCGCACAGAAGGCTAGGAGGCGGCTGGCGGGGAAGATTTGGTTCATGAGGCCAGTACGAGTCATGTGGGCTTGAATTTGCTTTAACTGGAGCATGGAAGAGCATGACTGAAGGATTAGAAGAGTTGGGTTGGAAATGAAGACGTTGGAAAGTGAATTCCATTTGGGTTTTCCGGCGGAGGTTGATGATGAAAGTTGTCGGAAAGAATGGAGGATTTTGAAGGCGAGATTGAGCGGGAAGATTGAAAAATGAGATGGGTTTTGAATGGAACAGAAGAATGGTTTCATTCATAGAAGAGATTCCTGCTTTTCATCAGAGAATGAGATTTTATGATCCCACAATCTTGGATTCATATCTCATTGCTCAATAGTAGACTTTTTCTTTTTCTTTTTTTTCTTTTTTTCTTTTTTTTTAATTTAGCTTAAATAACAAGTTTGGTTCTCCAAGATCTAATAAGTTTATAGAATTTAAACATATTGTTGAAAAAAAATATTAAATTAGTTTAAAGTGGTAAATGACAAATTCATCTCTCGTTGTCTTGGAGGAGGAGGTTGGATCCGACATATGGATGACCTAAAAATTAGGTGAAAAATGTGAAATGCCCCGTTTTTGGGAAAAAAAATGTTGAATAGCCCTTTGTTGACGTTAAATTAGGGTGAAATTACTAAAATATACTCGCACGCATGCAGAAAAACAATCTCGCTTTCGCTTGTCTCGCTCATCTCGCGTGCGAAAATGACCCATTTTTCTTTCCTTTCTCGACGGTCTCGCTCTTCCTTTCTTCACTGGTTTCACTCTTCCTTTCCTCACACAGTCTTGCCAGGCGTCGGACATCAACAATCACTCTTCTTGAAACCACTTGTGTGAACTCACCATGTTGGAGAAGAAGAAAACGCAATAGAGAAGAAGAAGATGCAAAGAAAGAAGTCAGAGAAGAAGTCGGGAGAAAGAAAGAGGAAAAAGAAAAAAAAAACATGGAGAAGAAAACAAGAAAGCAAAAGCAATATTGTAATTTCACGTGATCATGACATCGTTAAAGGATCATTTGACATTTTTTTCAAAATTTGAATCATTTGACATTTTGGACCTTTGAAACTGGTCTTTTGGACAATTATCTCCGATTGTGTTGATTTGTGTAATTCGAAAACCTCCCTTTCAAGTGAGGATCTCTCAATTCGATTTCAACAAGTTCTTTTGCTTTCGCATTTGGCCTCTTCGATTTGGTGGATGGAAAGGGAGAACAGGGAAAATGAGTATTTGAATTTCTAATGAATTTTCAATTTTGTGTCTAATAGATGTTCGATATATTAAAATAATAATGAATTTATTTTACATAAAATTGGATCTTATGTCCAACATATTATTAAACTTTTTATTTTGATATTTGATCCACATAAAAACCCATATTAGATAAACATAAAACTTTACTAAAAAAATAATACGCATAAAACATTTTCATTGAGTTGAAAACATAATTGTAAAAAATATCGTTTTCTCAATCAAACTTCAAAGGATACTGATGTTCAAACTTAGTAAATTCAACCGTGACTGTAATGCGGTAGGTATATATATATAAATATAATTTTAGTAAAATCGGTTAATAATTTAACTTAATTTTAATACTTAAATTAAAAATCACCTTTGATTCTTAAACTTTAAACTTTCTTCAGAGTAACAATTTAATCACTGAACTTTGTTTGTAATGATTTCGTCCCTCAATTTTAGTACGTAACAATTTAGTATTTGTACTTTCAAAGTTGTAAACAATTTAGTCCCTCATGTAAAAATTTTCATCAAAATTAGATGTCAAATTTTAATATTTTATGATATAAATTTTTATATTTTGCAAAAAATATCAAGTCACTAATTAATTTAACGGTTTATTTATGCATAAAATCTCAATAAATGTTATCACTAAATTGTTACAAATTTAAAAGTACGGAAATTAAATAATTACCAGTAAAATTCAGAGACTAAATTGTTACAAAATTTAAAGATGTGGACCAAATTATTACAAATCAAAGTTAAGCAAGTTAAAACATAAGAGAGAGAATAAATTGTCTTAATTGTTAAACTATTCTCATGTAAAATTTATTTAACCTTTGAACATTAACAACTGTTTTGTCTAAATCTCTCCTTTATACTTCATTTTCCAAATTTATTTTAATTAAAATTTATTTTTATATTTGTACGTTAAAAAAAACATTTTAATGCATTGTTGTCCTTTGCGAAACAATATGTTTTGTATACATATTTAAAGCAACAATTTTTTAAACTTTCTAACCCAAAATGATTAATTTTTTTAATAATTCTAGAGCTAAAATATAGCTTTGACAACCATTCTAAACGTTCGAGAAACGAGAACTATAATGATAAAAGTTTAAATACGAAATATTCCTTTGATAATTATTTTATTTTTAATTTTCTGTTCTTTAAACTTGCTAATAGGTTGTCTACGTTTTAAAAAATGTTTATAATGTATAAAATCAAAACTTATTGAAAACATTACAAAATAAATAAATATGTTTTTAATAAAATGAGATAACAACCATAATTTTCAAAAACCAAAAAAAGTAAACCAAAATCCTTATCCATCAATACCTTAGAGGCTAGACAAAATGAAAATAGCTATCCAAAGTTCAAAGGTAAAAGTATTTTTACCCTATGTCCCTAATTTGTAGGCAAAAAGGCTTCAAGGGATTTTTTCACCCTTCATTTCAAGTTCAAATTAACTGTCTGGTCTTATTTTTTTCAAGAAAAATATCAATATCAGCAGACACATATAATTTGAGATAGTATCAGAATTTCATGTCATGGATATCATATATAAGAAGTTTCACAAGAAGCCTTGACCATTTCTTTAATCAACTAAAAAGGCATTGTTTTTTGGTAGCTAATACTTTCTATATTCTGTGTGCCAAAAACAAAAGTCATGAATTCAAACAATAGATAATACACAATCTACTTATAACTAGATTTTAAACATCACAGAGACAAAATTGGAGCCTCGCTCTTCTAATCTTAATTATAGAAAGAAAAAAACATTGAAAGGGGTACCTTAAAAACATTTAATTGAAAAACTGATTCTCATCATCTTCCAGCAATTCTTAGTAAAGGTGAAATAATACCTTGTATCTTCAGCAATGACTGTTGTATCCGAATCTCTTCGTCTACAGATCGCTTTAAGTTTCTAACATGATCTTTCAAGGCACCAGAGGCTCTAACATCTTCAGTCCGTAGCTCGAGAACCTTTCTTGTCAATCCCATCAACAACCTTGAGTATCTTGGCAATGTAGAATGTTTTTGTAAGAAAACTAATAGCAAACCAAGCTCATCCCGATCCAAATTCGAAATGCATTTCAACAGCTTCTTTCTTGCAACCAATTCCTCCATTACAGCCACCACATTCTCAGGGTTCCTACTCGCTAACACTGACACTAGAGCATCCTTGTGCCTGAACTTTTTCAAGAGTTTATCATGCTCGGTCAACTTTACCTTCTTGGGTTTCATAACTAGGTAATCTCCTTCAGTTGGCTTCTCCCCTTGACCTCGATGGAAGTATCGAAAGTGAGAAGGCCTCAAAACTCGCCTTTGAGGTTCGCCAGTTCCGAGGCTCCAAGGGTTTGATAAATTACTCAGCGTAGCTTCCTTAGTCTTCCTCTTGCCAGCATACAAGATCCCATTTGAAGTCCCTATAACTCTAGTACTACAATCAGGAGAAAACCCAACTGACATAAGAGGTGTCGGGAATCTCATCGAATGAGTAACTTTCATATTTGAATAATCAAACACCTTCATATACCCATCCAGTGCCACACTCAAGATTCTAAATTGATCTGACTCTTCTCCACTATCCTGGCCCAGTTTTTTCCCAACACATAGTGACGTAACAGTCTTATTATGACTCTCCATAGAGCAAACAATCTTCCCACCTCCAATCACATCCCAAATTTTCACAGAATTACCCCCAGCAGTTGCAACTAGTCCACCTGATGGTAAGAAGATCACATCCTCCACCGGTTTCCCGTGATTCACTTCCAAAACCGATTTTGAATTCGTTCTGGCATCCCAAAGCTTCACGGTGTGATCATATGACCCAGTGATAAACATGTCCATGCTAGCGGGAGAGCAAGCTCCACATCTCACATAGTCCTTATGGCCCAAAAAATCTGAAATTGGAGTTTGACTCGCCACATCCCAATACTTAACGATTGCATCATCCCCACCAGATACCAAGTGGAGCTTATCAAGAACAGGGTACTGGACAAATTGAACTGGGTGCGAGTGGGAACGAAGCTTTCGAAGTGGGGTTCGAGTTTTAACATCAAAGACTTGGACAAGCCCTGAAAGGTCTGAGGCAGCAATGAGGAGGCCATCGCAACGAAACGAAGCACAAGTTACAACATCACGAAAAGATGAGATGGTCGAGGTAGCAGCCATGGTTTGCGTGCTAAAGAGAGTTAGAGAGGCTGAGTGTGTAGCACAGAAAATCGAAGGATTCGTCGGAGAGAAGGCAATGGAGGATACAGATGAAACAAGGTTTGGAATCTCATGGCGTTTGAAGGAGGACCAATATTTTGATTCTGGAGTTTGTTTGGGTGTCCTAGGCTTAGATTTAAGCTTTGGTTTGACCGGGAAGGCCCTTGTTAAACTAGAAGAATTAGGTTCTGCCATGCTTAGACTGAAAAAAGAAGACCCTTCTCACTTAATCTACAGCACAGCCTGAAAATGTTGAGTAAGCAAACCTAAAGATGAGAAAAATATACAATTGAAGAAAGAATAGAAGGTTCTTGATGCACAAACAAGACAGAATCCAGGCACAATCACATCCATTTTGCAATAATTTAGGACTTGCGCAATCTGCCACTAAAAAATAAGTTACAGACTAACAATACAAAACATTTCAACTGAGAATAGATTTGAAACTACCGACCGGAAATTTCTTCCTCTTTGTACTTTTCTAATTTTCCAGAATATTTTGAAGGTCCCTCTGTTTAGACATAGCACCGGTCTGCATCAAGTGTTTATTGATTCATTTTGAAATTTCAAAACTACGAATTATTATGTAATTAAAGTTGACGCAAATTGACCCTTTGCAGGGTTGTGATCGACGATGCCGTTTGCGGAACTGCGACTATGAAGGTTTGGAAAGAAAAATAAGTGGAAAGATCTTTACCTATTGCTACGGTGAAGTTGCCGCTGGTGTTGCCGCCGTGCGTGGTGGTGCTGCTGGTCGTGAACTTGAGGACTGCCGTGCCGTCGCCGGGAAGACTGCGGAGGGTGGGGAAACGGCTTGGCTGCGTGAGGATTGAAGAAAGTGGAGAATGGGTTTAGGGTTTAGTGATTTGTTTATTATTAAAAAATAATAATGGGCTGATAGAAAATGGGCTTAATGGGCTTTTGCTTGGTATGGTTTCTTTATTTCAATTTTGTTAATAAAAATTTTATTAAATGCAAACTATCACATTCCACTCATTTTATCTAGATTTGGCTTTGAAGCTCCCTTATTTTTAGCCTTTTACATTTTAATGTTTTTTAGCATTTTCTATTTAATGGTTCTTGACTTCTAATAATACAAAAATTATATTAATTACGCTATGCACATTTTTAATATTTAATCTTTTTTCTAACTTTTTAATTTGGTCCAAATTTTTGTTTGATTTCTTAGTATTATGACAATTTCATACCATACAAATGTTAAGTTATTGTCCAAAAAAAAACAACAATATCAAAGGTTAACCCTGAACTAATATTGTATTAATTTAAACCACAAATTTTAGAGGTTGTATCGTTATTAAGTCTAAATTTTTATAAATGTATCAATTTACATCTTATTGCAATTTTAGTTTGAAAATATCATATAAGATATTTAATTTGTTTCGATTAAAACAAAAATGGAGAGTTTTTTAAAAAAATAATAATAATAATGAAGGATTTAAATTGATATTTGCCGTAGAATTTATTATTAAATACATATTCTTCCTTCTATTAAATGACAAGTTTTGTCTTTTATTTTGGGTTTTCGACAATTTTTTTTAAAATAGTTTAATGATATTACAAAATTTATGATTAAATGCTAATGGTAATTGATGGTTTATATTGTCCGTCAGTTCATTCCGAGTAATTTCAGTTGATTTTTAAAAGATTTGAAATTATGTCAGAGTGCTTATCCATGCCATGATCAAATCAAAATTTTATTTTGAATTTTTTTTCATACTATATATATATATATTAATCCATTATATATACTCTGTTTGTAGATATTTTTAATCCAACATAAGTACTAAATTTATGTATATTAACTCACATATATAAGTTTTTTCTCCATTTAAATTATATACCAAATATTATTAAGTAAATTTATGCATTTATGAAATATAAATATATAATAAAACAAAAATATATACCTCATTTTATAAAATATATCATATATTTATGTAATAATATATATCTTATATTATTAAATGTGCCCCAAGTTTATGGAGAATGGAACAAATGTATAAAAACATATAAATATAAATCTACGCTAGTAAAATTAAGGAGATAAAATGGAAAAATAAAAAAAATGAAAAATGAAATGAAAACTCCCCTAATCAACAATATGTTTTCTTAGAAGAAAAAAAATAGTATTTTTTCCTTTTAAGAGTCGTTTGGATTAAGGTTTTGTAGATACATGAGAATAAATGATGTTTAGGAATAAGATGTATGAGAATGAGAATAGAATGTTTGGCAATATATTAAGGGTGTTTGTGGGTTGGGTTGGGTTGGGTTGAAGACTTTTTAGACCCAACCTAATTGTTCAGGTTGTAAATTTCTTTAACCCAAATAACATTTATTAAAAAATGAACTCAACCTAATTGTTCGGGTTGTAAATTTCTTCAACCCAAATAACTTTTATTAAAAAATGAACTCAACTCAATTGTTCGGGTTGTAAATTTCTTCTAACCCAAATAACTCTTATTAAAAAATAAACTCAACCCAACCCAATCATGAAGTATTTGGATTGAACTGGTTCATGTTAGTTGGGTCATGTATTTAACATGTTGTTCTAAAAAGAAGTAAAATGTAAATACATAAAAATCTAATATAATTATTTTCATATATTAAATTAAGATTAACAATCCAATTTCAATTTATATAATGAAAATTTTATTTTGAAAGTGGAAAGAAACTATTTTTAAGAGTGGTTAAATAATAAATTATTCAAAAAATTAAAATCAACATAAGTATAAATAATTGTGTTCTAAGTAAAAAAATATATATTTTAAGGTTAATAGTAAGTTCGGGTTGGGTTGTTCGATTTTTTCGGGCCATCAACTTTTTTTTGTCACCCCTACAATGTATTATACTTTTTTATGTCATTATAAAGTATAAAAATTAATTTCAATAATTGACTTTTGTTTGTTAATTAATTTTTATTACATTAAGTTATTAAATCAATTTTAAGCCATTAAACTTTAACTAAATTTACCCACTCATCCTCCAATTTAATATATTTTCCATCAATTAATTTTTTTTATATTGTACATTTATATTATAAATTTTTATTTTTTAAAAAATATTAGTAATTAATTTAAATATCTATTTACTGTTTTCTGTAGTTTTGTTAATTAAACAGTTAATTAATTAATATCAATTATAAACCATATATATAAAAAAGAAGTTGATATAGATTAATAGATTTTAAATCACCAGACAATATTTTCAATTAAAAAAAACAATTATGTAGATTAAAACTAAAAGTACAAGTGTACAAGATTGTTTAATTGAAAAAGAAAACTTATTTTATTATTACTAATTATTTAATATTTTTTAAAGATTAATAAATAATTTATTATGTTAATATATATTACCAATAAAAAAATTAAGCAAATATAATTATGGTTATTCGTATTTTTTAAAAAGATTATTGTTTTTCATATTGATTCATAATAATAGAATAAATTATTATATTAGCATTATTATTGATAAAACTAATTATATCAATTATAAATTTAATCTAAACTTATTTATAAAAATTAAATATATTAACCACTATCAAGAAAGAAGAAAAATAAATAAAATAAAAAGTAAGAGAGAGAGAAACTATTAAAAATGGAGAAAATCAATCTACTTGATGATTATAAAAAACCTGAATGGAAATATGAAATTTTTTAGAATAAGATATTCTCATTCTGAAGGTTTTTCTCATTTTTATCTCTTATTCTCGTGAACCAAACGGATCATTAAAGATATGTGGAGAATAACTATCAATTGTAGGTCGAAATAAGTTTTTCCTTTCCTAGAGATATGAATGAAAAATATAACTCAATATGTTTTACTTTCATCAATTTTTAAATTTGTTGTAATCACAAAAACTACCACAATGGACGTAATTATTAAAGACGATTTGAGCTTCAAATGGCTTAACTAATGATAAAGTTGAGATTTTTTTTTTTTTTTTTTAAGATTTTGAGAATTTAAAAAAATAAAAAAGATTATAAATAGTCTATCCTCGTAGTTAACCCATACAAAAATGTGCTTAGCCCAGACCTTTCAATTCGTTCTTGTTGGCTAACCTTCAACATTTCACATTTCATAGATCTACGAAATGAAGATCCTTGTTATAAAATTGATACAACCTAAAATGGACAAACACCAAATAAATGAATACTATAGACTTGTCATAAGGACCTCTCCTCCCTAATCAGTGTTCTCACTAAAGACTATGTGACAAACTAGTTGTAAACCAAACACCTCAAAAGTAACTCCATTCCTACATAGTTGGCAGTTTCAAGTTAAATAATCAAAGTCTTCCTCTACTCTCCAACAACACCCTCACATTTCGGTTTGCAAATTTCATTCATTATCGCTAGTTTTAGAATGTTGTGCTTAAAAACAGAGCATGTTTGTTTGTTTGTGGCAGTTGAGAAGAAGCAAGCAAATGAGAGTGGAAGGAGACAATTTCAGTACAACCAGGCATGTCTATCCTTGGAGGTCAATGAAACTCCAGTTCACTTTCAACCATGGAAAGAATGTGATGTGATTGAGCCAAGCGACATTATGCACTTGATGAACGGAATATTCCCCCACAGCAACCAACCTGGTGATGAGGGCAGGGAAGAGATGGAAGATAGAGAAGGAAAGAGAGTTGAGTTCAACATGGTGTTGATATAGACACCAAGTAGGGTGTAAGGAAAAACCAAAAAAACTCTTAAACCAACTGAAACCTCTTGTCGGGTTGGTCAAAACTGGTCGGTTTGGTGGTTTCAGGTAAATGAAACCAAATCGACCAATAGTAGAAATATAATAAAACCTAGTTAATATACCAAAGCATGAGGTCGATGTAGTTACTTAAAAGGTCTCCAAAAGAGTTTGTCAAACAGGATCAAGCAGGGAATTACTTAAACACAAACAACCAAACCATTGATTGATCGATTCAAACAGTTCAGTTATAAACTTGTAACCAGTTTAGTTTGGTTTCCTATATTTCTAAACAAATTGGTTGTTCAGTTTTGGTTCTGACACTCATACTAAGCCAAGTTGAACCGATTACACCACTAAACACCAAGTGGCAAGTATGAGAGAATGAGATACAACTGACGGGAAGAAAGTGTGAAGGAATCCATTCTATATCCCTATTCTAATGACTAGTGCTAAAAAACATTTCCTAAGGACCATTTGGGTTAATCTGTTTTTTGCTTTCTAGAGTTCTTTTCTGTCCTTTTCAAGATTGATTGTAATGCCCAACCCACCCTTTTCAAAAAACACAATGGTGAAGAAAATAGTAGACAATGAAGATGTAAGTAGCACAAAACTGATGCTGATATCTTAAAATCGAAGTAACAAACAAGCAAAACTACAAGGATAAAACACAATATGGTTTCAGTTATACGTCCAATAAAAGAGATTCAATATTTTGTGATTCACAATAATGAAATAGATTCCAAAACAAGGCAAAGAAACCACAACCATTTTGCACTCTTGAATACCTCGCGTATCAAAATTTGGAGATGATCAAACACTTTTAGAACTCTTGTGATGCAGATCCAATGTCGCCTTTGCTTGATCCAGCCTTCTTAGGCAAGAGATTTTGATGGATATTCGGCAACACTCCACCATTTGCAATGGTCACATCACCTAAAAGCTTGCTCAGCTCTTCATCGTTACGGACCGCAAGCTGTATGTGTCTTGGAACAATGCGATTCTTCTTGTTGTCTCTGGCTGCATTGCCTGCAAGCTCAAGCACCTACAGATGGAGTTTTTTTAGTATATACAGCTACTTCAAATGCAAAAGCAAATCATCATTAGTGTTAAGAATATTATAAGGACGAACACAGGTGAAATTTCATTCATCTAAAGATACAACCAACATAGTCTCGCAGCTAATTGTTTTTAAATTTTCAAGGCATACTAAGGTGTAATAACGAACCTAGATGCAAGACGCACAAAAGGGCACGAGCTTTAGTTTGAGGCACAATATATATATAAATATTACATTAAAAAGAGAAAGCATAGTTGAAGTGGAAATATGAAAAAGAAAAAAATCCAAAAAACGAGAAATTTTGCATTTAGGTTTAATAAACTTGATTCTTTTAGTTAATAAAGAAAGAAACCTTTAATTATTATTAATTTTTAAAATAATGAAAAAGCCCCAAAGCCCAGGGCTTTGAGCCTTGGGGCTTCACAAAAGGCATGCACCTGAGGCGCACCTTATTTTGTGAACTAGCTTTTCCAAGGCAAGGCACCAAACCTGTGCCTTGAGCCTAGGTGCATGCCCAAGAGAGCTTTTTAAAACATGGTACGACTTTATGACCTTATTCAATAAGGTCACATTTAACAACTATTTGGTTTTTTATTTTTGAAAATTAAACCTATAAAACAAACTTTCATCTATTGGTTTATGTGTTTTGTTGGCTATTTTAGAAGTGTTTTCAAAATCAACATCAACATCAAAATTGGCTAAGAACTCAGATGTTTATATAGAAAATATGAATGAGCAAAACTAATTAAGCTTCATTGAGTTCAAACTTCTAGCAAATTAGATGCAATGCAAAGACAAAAGGAAGACCACAATTCAAAGCACAAGACAACTATTCTGAAAGCAATGATGGTAAACCTAATTTCATTTTCATTCGATGCCAAACCCTAATTTCAAAATCATAAGCTGTTTCTTCATCAGTTTCGGCACTGATCGCATCAACTGAAAAAAAAATTGAAATTTCTCTTCTGCAAATCTATTCCAAAGCCAAAGCACAAGGAATACAACCAAATCAAATATGATAATTCCGATTCAAGTGAATCAGAACACTACACTACAACACGGACAAACGGATCAGAAACAAGTAAAAGATCCGATTCGAAAACAAGCACTAACCTCGGCGGCGAGATATTCGAGGACGGCCGAGAGGTAGACGGGAGCACCAGCACCGACACGCTCCGCATACTTACCGGCCTTAAGAAACCGCGCAATACGGCCGACGGGGAACTGAAGACCAGCCTTTTGAGACCGCGACACAGACTTTGTAGCTTTCGGTTTCCCTCTGCCGCCCTTGGACGAAGCCGATGAGCTCATTGTACGGTATTTTCCGGCGGATGATCGAAACCCTAGAGAATGTAAAACTTGACAGAAAAAATAAATATGGAGGGCTTAAGGTCGAAGAATTCCAATAATATATACAGGGAGAGAAACGAAAACAAACGAATTATCAACTAATTTAACATAAAATTTAACAAAATTTATAAATATTTGAATTTTAGGGCCAAATAAGTAAATACTTTGAAGATTTCGTACTTCAATGAGGACATACATCGTAATTCTCCTTCGGCTAATGAGAAAATTTGGAAATCACAGGAAATTGAAAACTCAAACTTCTTTCGATTCAAATTAGTTTTGAACTTCATCGGCATTTACACTGAATAATAGAAAATTTGAACGATGACGATGACAAATACTAATCTAAGCGAAATTCGTTCCGCAAATTTACCATACCAAAAGAAGTATGATCCGATTCATTGAAACTAATAACACAATCTAACACAATCTAACATAACCTAACTACTTAATTTTCTGTTCATGAATGGCGATTTCTTCTGTAAGCTAGAATTCTTGAGACGCCGATCCGATTTCGGCCTTGTCTTTCGCATTCCCTGCCTTCTTCGGTAAAAGAGACTGATGAATCTTCGGCATCACTCCTCCGCTTGCAATTGTAACAGATCCCAAAAGCTTGCTCAACTCTTCATCGTTCCTCACCGCAAGCTGAATATGCCTTGGAATGATTCTATTCTTCTTGTTGTCCCTCGCAGCATTGCCGGCTAACTCCAGAACCTAAATGAAAGACAAGAGACCTAAATCAGAACACTGAGAACTGAAAGGATTGAACTCGAAGTGAAGTTAGGGATTACAAACCTCAGCAGCTAGGTATTCGAGAACAGCGGAAAGGTAGACCGGGGAGCCTGAGCCAACGCGTTGCGCATAACGTCCCTTCTTGAGATACCTGGCGACACGGCCGACGGGAAATTGAAGACCGGCCTTGTGAGACCTTGAGACGGACTTGGTGGACGCTTTCCTGCCTCTGCCGCCCTTCGCCGGAATGTCGGTGGAACTCATTGTTGCTTTCCGGTTGTGAGATTGAAAAGTGACCGATGAGTAGAGAAGATTTTTGAGGAGATGAAGACGAAGAGAAGGCTGTTGGTTTGGTTTTATAGTGAAGAATGAAACGCTGTGATTGGTGGAATGAGTTTCACGCGGATCGCCAGCGTAGCGGGAATTGGATTTAATTGAATTTTAATTTTTTTCTTTTTTTAATTTTGGCGCGACGAGGGGGCGAAATATTTGAACATTGCGCTTTTTTGCGTGCTCTTGTGTGCTTTCGTCCAAATTCTTCAGGATTTTTTTTTTCTTTTTTGAAAAATACATTTTTTTATCCATGAATTTCAAAATTTACATTTTTCTGTGAATGATTTTAATTTAGTCAAACAATTTTAAATGGTTACAATGTTATCACCTTTCAGTTTTGTTTAATTAAATTATAGGTTTCAACATTTATACGTTTAATCTTAATTTTTCGTTGATCTTTTCGATCTTGGATGTTAAGAGTTTTTACGTTAATATCTATTAATCCATTTAAAATAATAAAACCAATATAATTAATAAAGTTTTACTATAATTTAATTTTAAGATTTTGTTTTATAATTGTTTTAAATTAATTAATAGATATTAGTACCAAAAACTGAAAGTGAGTATTTACTAAAAAAAAATCGAGATTAAAAGTGCAAAGTTTCAAACCTAAGAACTAATTGAAATAAAATACTCTTCAACTGTAAGACTTTTTCTTTTTAACTTTTATCCTTCAAAGTTCATAATTAACGAAAATAACCCATTCGTTAGCTCACAGGACATTTGTTTCCCCCATTTCCCTCTTAATCGGGGAATCCTCGCCCCATTTGGGGCGGAATCCTGCGAGAAAATTGGATATATTTATTTGCTACAGTTTTTACTATTTTACATTCATCATTTTTTTATTCATTGTTACAGTGTTTACTATTTTCTTCTCAAACTAAAATAGTTTACACACCAACCACGTACTATTGTAGCTCAAACTAAAATAATCTATACCTCAAATACAAACTATTATAACTCAGTTATAATAACATATGACTATAATAATCAACTTTTTACTCCAAACGTCCCATAAGTTGAGTTATTTAATTTATATAGAGTTGTTTAGTTTAGATAAGATGTATAACCAGTGATGAAGTTATTTTATCTGTGTTGAGGATAACATGTCAATATCAACGGTGACATCAATATTTCAATTTTACAGACACGTGGATTATCGTAAATTATTGAAATTGATGAGTATTCCTATAAATAAATTATAAAAAAGAGTGTACAAATATTTAAATTAATAATCTAGTTATTTTTATTTCCAAGCCAAGTTATATGTAACAACCCTTTTTTTTAGTAGTATTAATGTAATTTCAATATATTTTTTTTTACTAATTGAGGACATTTTTTGGAATTTCTGGACATTTAAGTGCAACTGTTGGAATTTAAATCATTTAAGTGGAGATTAATATTGGAAATTAATTCCGGAGTTTAGTGTTGGAAATCAAGGGCAAGAATGGTTGTTTTAAAAATGGAAAGGAAGAGAATGGAAAAACTTCCGCTCATGAGATTTAGAGTTCTTTTCATGTTTCTCTAAATTTACTTTTAAGAATCATCTTTAGACTTATTTATTATCTTTTATGATTTATAGGTACCCTAATATTGTTTTAATATTTGAATTTAATGAAAATCTTTTGAACTTACCTTATTTAATTAGCATTTATTTCGCCATAACCGAGTGTCGTTTTGAGTTTCATGCATGCATGTATTTAGTAACGGCCTAACTTAAGTCCTAGGGGGTTGGGTCGTTACATTATATATCTTATTGTTAGTGTTTATACTCTCCTATATACTATTTAAATCTATAAGAGCTCATATGACAAACTTTTGATTTTCGTTTTTGCTCGTTTTATTAGATAGTTATATGGTTGTTTTAGATAGTTTATGTTATAACAATTATATAATTTATGGGTTGTTTGGGATGTTGAGTTGAGATATGATGTATGAAGTTCATATATCTGAAGTGATATGACATGGATTGTTGTTAAGGGTATTCAAATAACCTGACAACCCGAATAATCCGAACTAACCAATCCAGAATGTAAGGGTTGGGTTAGTTTAATTTTGTTCTTGGGTTGGGTTGGGTTAAACTTTTTATATTTTTGTTGGGTGGATTGGTTTGGGGGTTGGCTAAAAAAAATGACTGACCCAATCCAACCCGAATTAGATAAATATATAAGTTTGATTACCTTGTATTGATTAGTTTGTAAATTTTTAATATATATTTTTTAAAATTGTTAATATATTTGTCTTTGTTTAAAGTTTGTAAGAAATATCAAAGATGTTCGGTATTTAACATTTGAATATTATTAGATTTTAGTTAGTAGTCACATGTTGTAAATAAATTTACATATTTTTAATCAAAAAGAAAAAATTACAACCCGACAACCCAACCCGAATATAAAGGTTGGGTTAGGTTGGGTAGGAGACTTTATTTGGGTCTTTTGGGTTGTCAACCTTACCAACCCGAATTTTTAGGTTGATCTAAAAAACACCTCAACCCAACCCATGGCACTACAAGAAAATTGAGTTTTAGTGGCACATTTTTAGCAGTGCGTGCAAATTTTGTCACTAAAGATCAATTTATAGCAACATTTTGCAAAAATATCACAAAAATTCATTATTAGTAACACATCTTAAATTTGTGTCACTAAAAGAATTAACAATGCACCCACTAGCGCCACTAAACATTAAAACCTTATAGTAACACATTAAAATGTCACTAAATATATATATATATATTATTTTATTTAAAAAAAAAAAAAAGTAAAAATGTGTGCCCCTCCTTTTTCGACACTCATTCTCTTCCCCTCTCCCCTCTATTCCTTCCCTCGCTCTTAACTTACACGTCATCGTCAAGACGAACGGATGTTTCTACTCACCACTGGCAACGAACATTGCTATTCATCGCCATGAAGAACTTGTTGCGAACCCACGAAACGAACAACCTGCTGTGCGAAATAGAATTCCTTGTTGCAAACAAAACACCCTACAGCCAATATACTGTCGACGAACGAACATTTGCAGTGAACTGATCGCGGATGAACGAACGTTTTGTCGAACCCATTCATTTTGAAACTCATGCATCACGACCGATGAATGGGTTGAAATAAACCCACGAGGTATTTGTTTCCAAGAGAACCCACTCATTTTCAAGTAATTTTTGTGTGAAATTTCTATCAATTAGTACACATTTAACCTCGATTTCCAAACTCGCGCACCTCTTTGATGATTCCCATATTCGTCTAACCATAAGGCACTTGTTTTTATAGAACCACTAATTTCCAGGTATTTTTATGTGAAATTTCCATCAATCAGTACATTATAAGCATCTTTTCGGTAGTTTATACAAACTAGCAATTATTGAGACTGGTATCCTAAATCTCTTGTATTCTCGGAGTTTATAAGCATTGTATGAATAAACTGTGGTTAATAAAATAATTGCTATTTTACGAGCATACATTCAATCTAATAAACTAAGATCCTAAGTTATTTTACGTAATTTAAACAAGTATGTAGAGACATACAGGTGGATCTTATTTAAATAATAACCTAATCCGTTTGTAGTAGATAGATAAGGCTGGGTACCTTGTCCTGTTGACACTACGGATACGACTCGCTTTGTAAATATTACAAGTGTTGTAAAGTATTACAAATGATCTGATCCTAATCATTCATGTGGAGACATGTGAGCGGAGGTATCCTATACAAAGAGTTTGTATAAGCCCAGACCATAAAATGATTAGTCTTATTATATAACACTATTAATATAGAGACTTACATTTCACCATGATGACCATAGGTGACATAATCTGGATTATGAGTGAGTTGTGAACTTCTGCTCATGAAAGCGGTCCTTTAATTTATATGGGTGAGAGTGACCATGTTGTCAACTCAATAAGTCTACCATTTTGGGGATTCGTCTGATTGGGGAGTTGGGAACGAGACGGAATTCACTTATTCCCTTATTATTATTATTATATCACCACTAGCACTACTACTATTATTATACTAATACTATTATTGTCATCATCGTTAGTATTAGTAATCTCATTGTTAAAGAATTAAGCGTAATTACATTAATACTCTCAAGACTTAATGATTATAATTCTCAAGATAAATAAGCTACATTCATCAAGATCTTTAAATAATCCTAAAATTAGTTTTAAGTATAAGTGCTTTACAAATTTTATAGGATCAAACCATAAATAATAATAAGGAATAACTAGGATCGCAGTCAAGGTAAGTAGTTTATCTCACCCTCTCTTTAAGTGTTTTATGGTAGTGTACCTTTATTACGTTGCATAATTATGTCATTGTTATGTTGCATTACATGTTTAAAACGTGTTTCGACGAGAGACCCCATGCATTATGTTTATTCACAATGATAAAATAATATTAAAATTTAATTAGATAAAGGTTATGCTTCAAAGGCTAGCAGGGCATGTATGATTGCATTCCTCTAGACCAAATTCTATGTCAAGTTTATGCTAGGGACTAACAGGGTATGTATGGTTGCACCCATCTAGTCCAATCTTACGTTTATGCTAATGGTTGATGTTGGATGCGACTCTGGCCCTACTGCATGACTCGCTAATCATCAGATGGGTTAGTTTCCACTTAAGTCCTCATCTTCCTACAAGGACGGAGAAATTTACGTTGGAAGTATAACCGACCACCACATGTTATTATATGTTTTCGATCCCAATCATATGTTTTCATGACATGTTGCACGTGATTGTGCATTTAGTCACTATCTTATGTGAGAACTACTTACTGGGTATATTATATACTCGTCTTATTTTACAGACTTTGTAGGTAAAGACACAGCGTAGGTGGCAGAAGCTCAAAGGGCCAAACATCAAACTCACTATTATGGGCATATATGCATTTTGTATCACTACGCTAATGTTTTATGGATATTGGTGTTTTGTAAAATAAATTTTTTATACAGTTTTCTACCTAATTAATAAAATTTTAGATATTTTCTTTTGAAATTTTTACCAAAACTCATCTCATGATAGAAAAGTCTAAGTATGCATGTTGTAGCGATTAGACCATAATATGTAAGGATCTGGTCGTTACATTTTAAGAATATACAATAATAAGTTTTTAAACAATAGGACTAAAAGATCCTTGAAATAATTTTGTGAATTATTTTAAATAATTTTATGATACCTAAAATTAGAAAAATATTTTTAAAAATTAATTTGAGAGAAAATCGATAATTTTTAAAATCATTTTTTATAGTTTAAAATTTTCTTATAATTATTTAAAATAATAACTATAAATGTTTGAGTGACCTTTTCAACTTATTTTAAAAGCTCGAGAACTAAAAAGAAATATTTTGAAAATTTTAGAATTAAATGCACTTATTCTTCAAAACTCGAGAACTAAGAGGATACATTTTGAAAATTCAAAAACCAAACGTACTAAAGTCTAAATCAACAACTTTAAAAAAGATGAAGTGATAGAATAAATGTCAATTAGAAGATAAAATTTTGACAAGCATGAAAAAATCGTGATATTTCGTCGAAGTGTCGATAGATATATCGATGGTTAATATATTTTTTTATGAAAAATCAATATTTTCACCTATACGGCGATGATATTTTTATATTTTTATTAAATTCTGCAGTATTTATAGCTACTAGTTTAATGATACGTATATTGTACGTGGCTAGTAATTTTTTTAAAATAATAGCATGCGAGAATTTATTAACAAATTTGTAAGTTAACCATGTGTTGTATAATTGAACTATTTAGATTTAATTTATGTTTTATTTCTTTAATTTGTTTAAAAATAAGAATCGGATCCTTATTATTAAGGTATAAAATATATGATATAAAATGAATGGGCAAATCAAATTTAAAATTGTGTTTCTTAAAAAAAGTTTTGAATTAATTGCACAATTATTTGTTATATAGTTTTGATGTTTATTATTTCAATTTCTTTTTTATATATTATGTTTTAGATCAACTATTGATAACTAATTTAAATAATAAATTAAAAAAAACTCATAACAAAATTGATAAAGCGGTAACATTTTTAGCATAACTTGATTGATCAAATGATTATATATGTCTTTTTTTTAAATTCTAGCCTCATAGAAGCCAATAAAGTGAAATAATATTTTACTTTATTATATCTAAAAAGATCGAGTGTAAATATTTTTAAATATTTTTCTATAGAGTGTAGATATTTTTAAATATTTTTATATCTAAAAAGGCCTCTTATTATTAACCGTTAAAGTAATTTAATATTTTTAACAAATGAAAAACAAATAAACAAAATTTAAAGATCGAGTCATAATAGATATCTAGGATATAATATAATAATAATGTTGGTACATTATGATATTTACTAAATACTATTCACGAAATTGCTTCAGTTATATTGACTTCCAAGCTCTAAAAAATTATAAAATCCTTCAATTAACTTTTCTTTCTCCAATCAATCTTTAGTAGACAATTGACCTAATTGTTCATGAGTAGAAAGCAAATGATTAAATTTTGATGCGGCATTTTCATAAAATAATCTAAGAGATAGTATGGACAAAAACTAAATCTAAAATATTTTCTCAATTTTTTATTTATTTACAAGATTCTTCTAATAAAAAATATACTTTAATATTAATATTGTTGTTTTCAAAACTTATTAGAGAAATACTATTGTTTTGGGATTTCGAGGCTAGAAGTCGAGGGTTGAGGATTCGACTAATGTAGAAGTCGAACGTTGAGAACTCGACAAACAAAGAAAAACATGGAAACAATACGTAAATTAGGGTTGTCGAGGGTTGAAGTTTTGACATACATAAGTCGAAACTTCAACCCTTCAACCCTCGACAAGGAAAGGGAAATCTCGCTAATTTTGTGATGAGGATCTCGCTCTAGAAGGGAATCTCGAAGGGAATCTCGCTAATTTTGTATATTAGGTTGTCGAAGGTTGAAGTTCTGGCATACATAAGTCGAAACTTCAACCCTTGACAAGGAAGATAAGTAGGTGAAGCAGATTGTAAGAGAGAACGAGATTGTAGGAGTGAGCAAGATTGAAAGCGAGATTGTAGGAGAGAGCGAGATTGAGAGAGCGAGATTGAAAGCGAGATTGTGGGAGAGAGCGAGATTGAAAGCGAAACTGTAGGAGAGAGCGAGATTGAGTCTGCCACATGGATTAAACAATCAACCAGTCAGCTGACGTGGTCTGCCATATGAAAATTGTCTTCACTTTATTTACTTTCCATAAGTTTGAAAAAGTGCATATATATCACCAAGCTGCCCCTGCTCCAATTCCCCTGCACGATTCCCTGCATGCATTGACGTTATCCGATTCCCCTGCTCCGATTCCATGCATTCATTGACACATTCATGCCCCCTCTGCCATTGCCTTAATGTCTTTTCAACCACCCTAAACCCGTGGGTCGAGTGTTCCTACATCCTTTTAAACCACCATCCTCTTCATTTTTCCTCAATCACTCTCTCGATAATTTTTGAAGACTCACTGCCCTTGATTTTGCTCACTCCTCTCCCCTTGATTTGCTCACTGCCCCTTCATAGCTCACCACCCCCTCACTGCCTTCGAAATCATCTTCCTCTCCTCCCATTTCCATTTCCATTTCTCTTCTTGTATTTCGTTTAATACAAATTATTCTCACACAAATCATTTACATTTACATACAAATGCACTACATTTGGCACTAGCATTGCCATTGAGAACATCAAGTTCATAGCTTGTGCATTCGAAATAGGGAATGACATATATCTTATTGATCCTGATGGTTCTAGATTGGGATGTCTATATATTATTTCATCTTATTTGCTCCCATATCTACACTAAGTAACATCCCAATCATTTGAATGAATTGTTTAAATACAATTCCACTGTTCACATTTATGGTAAAACTCCCACTTGGTGGTTGGTTATACTCAACTCCATCAATACCATCAATCATATTACCATTTGTAAAAAACAAAAATCCTAAGCATCTGCCTGCCATTTTAAAAAGAAAAAAGAGAAAAAAAAAGAGACAAACATCAATTTTTTGTATTATACTTTTATAAGAAGTATATTAAAAATATTAAATTTTTTAGTTTATAACATAAACTTTTTAAGTTTTATGAACATCAACTTTTTAAATATAACAATAAATTAAACTTTTTTATAACTATTTTTAGACATAGCAATAAATTAAACTTTTTATAACTATTTTTAAAAATAACAACAAATTAAACTTTTCAAATTAAAACGAGGTAAACTTTTTAAACTATTTTTTCAATTTAATACAAAATAAATTAAATTAAATTAAACTTTTTCAAACTATTTTAAACTATATTTTGAAAGTTAATACTAGAAAATATCAACTTATCACAATAAACATAACAACAATAATTTTCATATGAATAAACTAGAATTATTAAACTTTTGAAACTATCTAAACTTGTTAACTATCACAATAATTTTGTATTAAACTATAAATATCAACTTCTTAAACATAACAATAAACTAAACATTTTAACACTTAATACTAAAGAAATCAAATATCACATGAATAAACTAAAATTTTCAAACTATATTAAACTTTTGAAACTATACTAAATTGTTAAACTATCACATAATTTTGTATTAAACTATAAATATCAACTTCTTAACATAAACAATAAACTAAACATTTTAACACTATAAACATCAAAGTTAATACTAAATAAATCAAATATCATAGAATAAACTAAACTTTTCAAATATCATAAGTTCAAACTCACATATTCGACAGTAGTTCTCTTTTTTTCCTTCAATACAACGTTCGCCTTTTCTCCTGTTATTTGTTATCTGACAACAATTACAAAAAATTTTTAAAAAAAAAACTAGAATCTAATAAAAAAAATAATAATATAAGAACAAAAATAAAATTTATAATTATTCTTAAAAATAAAAATTTAGTAGAGTAACGAACCAGTATAA
>NC_052357.1:22402798-22418567 GCF_009727055.1 Benincasa hispida
CTCTAAACGACCTCCCTTCCAAGCCTAATTTAGCAGATCGAAGATTAATTAGTATCTGTTAAGACATCGAATGATCAGCATTTCATGTACCTCTTCCAGGCTGTTCCAGCTAATCATAGAAGACGTGGAAGCACATGAGCACAAATCTGCCTTGTCCAAATCGCAACTACTTTGGTAATTGTGGGAAAGAACATTTCAATCCCTTTTTGAAACTTGCAAATCCAGCTTCTTGTCAAAAGCGGATCAAGATTTAGTCGTATCCTAGTTCGTCTAACCAAGAATATATAGAAGAGTACGAATTAAACTCGCTAAATCTCACCCACCTAATAATATAAAATGGTTTGTTATATGATGCGTCTCAGTGTGGGCCTTGTGACAGTTGGAGGACGTATTCTTCACCAATGTATCCATTCAGGAACATCCTTATTCAGGTTGACATTCTTTCCTTATCATGTTAGAATGATGCATTGTCTCTATTTTGAAGCTGATCGGTGTGACAAACAACGCCCCTCTTAGGTTATCCAACTACACTATGCAAGACATGCAGTAAGGGGAAGAAAATCTCATGGCTCTACAGTCAGTTTTTTTCAGGACAAGACAGAGTTACCCCTGCCCCTCAAGAGACACACAAAAAATCAAGAAGGCCAAAACTAATTTTTGGGTTCAAGAACACCAATATGTCCTCAAGGGTAAGATTATTTCAGCTAAAATGTGGGTTATGAACAGCATCTTTTTGTAGATTCAAATAAATGGAGTCGGAAGTTTCACGACAGGGTAGTAATAATGCAGGATGGCTCCGATCATTAAAAAATTATACATCACATCTTCTTTTCACGCGATCAGCCTATAACAATTAAAAGTTAGGCGAAACGGACGGATAATAATATCATTGGAACAATCAAATTTTGATATGACGCTATGCTGGCGATAGCTGTGGCACTAGAAGCATCTTGTGACAGCATCCTTCATCTCAAGTGGTTGAAAACAGGTGAACACACAAGCTATACTATAGCGAGCCAGGTTAATTAAAGGGATTCAAAAAATTCTACCACTAGAAGTAATACCTTTGGTGAGCGAATAAACAAATTTGTGAAGCAATCAGGTGCAGTATTTTGGGTGGATTAGAGCACTGCAAATAGAACTTTAAACCTCTAAATGTCGTAGAAGCTAAGTATTTCAAAGTTACAGAAAAAGTTTATTGTGGGGTCTTCTATACTACTCTCTAGACAACATCCTACGCGACAAGTTTACGGGATTACACAATATGGGAAGACTCGTTCCTAACATTAAGTTCGGTCGATAGCTTGGTTCCTCAAACCCTCAACAAATAGAAGCGCGATAAGACTGTTTACTTCTTAATTAGACACATACAGATCTCTTCAAACCCCGGTATAGGACAAGGCTAGATTTTTACAAATCAAGATTTTGTTTACGACTGACGGAATATATGTAGAATTCATATGAGTAATCTATGACAATGGATCCTTCCTCATTCCAGATAGCCAATCAAATCAGTTGAATTTCTCCAGAAATCCCCTGTTCTCAAGGATTGTTTTCCCAAACAGAGTGGTACATAAAGGTATCAGACTCACACCGGAAAGGGCAGGTGCAAACTGATACTTCCCATCAGAAAGTTGGTCCGGGTGGTTTTTCAGAGCGATGGAGAAGAGAGGCAGGGCTAGAAGTCTAAGATTTAGTGATAGAACCAATCAGGAATAGTAACATTCCCTAACCGGTTTTAGTGTGAACAAAAGAAGAAAGAGGAAAGAAAGAGATCAGATAACGAAGGAACGAGAAGGAGGTCATTTAATGACGACAGAGAACTCTAGAAAATACACTTCATTCAAAGGAAGATCCAACGGTTTCTACAATTACCAGAGCGGGCTTCCCTTAATTCTCTCTCTGGGAATCCCAGCGGTCTCCAATTTTAATTTTATATTCCGAGGAAGTGCCGAACGTCCGATTTCATTAAAGCAAGGAGAAAAATTTATAATGGCAACCTGAAAGTCCATCTGAAGCGCACCCCTTTTTGTTGGCATCATGATAAATTTTATGGCCCGAAGGTGTCAGGTGACTTTTCTGCCCATACGTAGGAGGTCAATGCTCACTTTTCAGTCACCCCCCTCACACCGTACAATCATTACGAAAGATTACTTTTGGTGGCGTTCCTATCCATCTCCTTACCTGGAATAATCAAAAAAAATACAAGCAGAGGACTCACATTTTTTAAACTTTTTCGAAAACCACTTCACTAAGAAAAGAAAACCTCCTTCCAAACGGCTGGACTTCTTTGTATTGAATGCAGCAGATATTGGAAATTGTACTCACTCAAGTGCAACTTACCCTCGACACTTTTCTTTCATGGTCAGTCATCTTTTTCCCTCTCATCCCTGCTTCTTTCTCCTCCAAGATTTCCAAAGTCGGACTCAACAGTAGTAGCTACTTATGAGAGGCGCATTACACGCCTCCACCAGAAAGATATCAAGGTTATGGCTCAGATTGAAAATTACCTCTGCTTCAGTATTCAGCAGTGATGAGGGTGGAGTTAGTACTTGAATTTCCATCTCAATGAAGAGATTACCTTCGATTTAATGAGTAGTCAACAAGACTTGCATATGTTATGTCTTCAACCTAAACGAAAACTTAATACAGTTTAGATAATCATCAATCTTGATTCAAGCCACATTGAAAAGGAGAATATTCCGCAACATTGATTATCGTTGGAGAGGATTGTACGGATTGATACTGGGTTAATTACAAGAACACACCAATGAAATCGATTTTTGGAGATACTAGAGCATCGGGTGATGCCTCTCACAAGATATCAAGTGCAGTAAGACGAGTGTGTCAGAAAAGTCAACCCAGGATTTGAGTCTGATCCAAGAAAACCAAGAAAAATTCTTTGGTATCAGATTTATAAAAGGAAATTTTGAGTTCCAAAACATTAGGGTGGGTATGTGAAGACAAGGTCAATACAGAGGTTTATAAGCCTTGTGGGATGAAGCAAGTCTTGTGATAGAATTCTTAAGGGAGGTCATTCTTATCAATTAGTAGCATTATTGGCAAGAACAAGCTGGGTACACAAATGTTTTTATGACCTACGGTAGAAAGATACATATTTTGGTCAATTATATTCATCTTTCAGCGGTTACCATTTGCGAGTCTTGATGTATTGGGAAGCGATTTTCACATCACTAGAAGTGATTCAAGAAAGAAATTCCACAGGGAGTTACACAAGGGATGTAGACAAAGTTCTTTAAAACTAATTTATTTATTTCAGCAAAAATTAATGATGCGAAATCACCTTGGTTAAATGGCAATTTGTTCAGAGAACGGTTTCAACTATTTCTTACTTCTTTGACAGAATTTTATGGTCTCAAATACTCTGGGGAATATACTTTGCAAATACGAGTAGTAAGATTTTGCAGATTGTTCAGACCATTTTCCAATTCTTGATTTGAAAGCACGATCCGTTGATGGGGGCCATTTCCTTTCTGATTTTTGAAATAGTTGAGTTTCATAGTAGAAGCTGTAAAATTATTAAAAAGACACTTTATCAAATGGTGTTCCAGAGCAAGGTTGATGGTTATTCAAGTTTCTATGAACTAAGAAGTTCAAAAAACCCCTTAAAGCCTTGGCATGTAGATTTGAGACAGCAAGACAAATCAAGTGAGAAGTGTTATTAAGAAAATTTAGAGGAAATTGATGAATCATAATTTAGCACGCTATGGTTATAGATTCAGACAAAGTTCGAGAATTCTTTGATGCTGAAACCTTTCCTTCCTATATAGGAATTGATTGAAGAAAATCTAAGACAAAAGCAAGCTTAATTGGCTAAGTTGAGGATGATAAATACACAAATTTTCCACAGATTTCTGGATGAAGAAAAGCAAAGGAAATCTGATTTCTGAGCTCATAATGATCAGGATAGTGCACCCAATTTTTTCAAGAAAATTGAAGACCTTATCATACGATTATCTACTCCAATCTGTTACACACCAAGTATCCAGGTCAAAGAACAGTCCCTCTCAACCAAACATGGTCAAAGTGATCTACTGCTGATTAGCAAAGCTGACAGCAAGGTTCTTTTAGTTAGAATCAAATCTGCCTAATACCTGTAGGTAAAAATAATAGCCCCATTGGACCGGATGGTTTTATAGCTGAATTCTCTCAAATCTTTGGGATTATCTTACAAGGATAAATCTTCTAGAACTTTTTGAAGATTTCTACAACAATTGGAAAGATGCAATTCATGTATAAAAGAAAAACTTCATCAGCCATCATTCAAAGATAAAGGATGCTGTTCGGAAATGTGATCTCATGAGCCAATAAGTCTTAACTACTTCGTAATTACAAAATTCGTAGCTAAAGTCGCGTACGGAAAGGCTTAGAAAAGGTAATTGCCAATAGTATAATTAGAGGCAATTCACAAAGTGCTTTTTATCGAGGAGCAAATATCTGACCCATTCATTTGCAAATGAAGTGGTATGAAACTACCGTTTACCATTGGGAAAAAAGGGTGGATTGTTAAAAATTTTGATCTGTTAGGAAAAAGCCTTTGAGTTGGTGACTTGGGTTTCTTTTGAAAAAATTTCGGTTGAAAAAGAATTTTGACTCAAAGCATGGATTATGTCGGACTGATGGGCGATGTATGTCTAACACAAAAATCTCTCAATTTTCAGTAAATGGAAGGACCTCGTGGTAAAATTCGAGAGTTCGAGAGGAGAGTAGAGGCAGAGGTGACCCTTTTCTCGCTGTTGGCGGCTGGGTTGTTACTAGTGCAATGAAGTCTTAAATGCATACCTATCCAGATTCAAGAAAAGGCAAGTTGAGAGAGCTTTATCGTTAGGCAAACGATTTAGATTCATGATTCTCTTTTTTGACAATTGGCGAGTTGATACTCTCTAATTTCTCTCGACCAAGATGGATAAAGAAAAGTAAACACAATCTAAGAAATACTTGATATTTTTGAGGTATTCCGGGTTGAAGGTCGCTTGGGAAGAGAATTCGCTTTCTAAAGTGGCATCATATATGGGACCTTTGAAGCGTACAATTAGAAGCTGCCATCTCTAAAATTGCAAGAGCGTGCTTCCTCGCGATTTATGTACTTTGGCTTCTCTAGGGGGATACCCTACCAATTTAGCGTTGGTTGGGAACCAGTGATGACGCCAAAGTTCAAAGCACAATTGGACAAATGGAAGAATTTACAAACCTTTCTCAATGAGGAGGTCGCGGCACCTCGTTGTAGCTCGAGTTCTTTCTCATTCCACACACCTACTGATATGTTCACTTTTCAAATGCCAGAACAAGGTCGAGTTCGAAGACTTCTAGAAGACATATTCGAGGAGATTTCTTTTCGAAGGATTTGAAGCAAAATAAATCATTTAGTTAATGGAACCTAGTTTCATCGGGTCCAAGAAGATGGGTGGTCTCTACGTGCATTGGTGGCTTGCAGACTCAGAAATCAGAGCCTATCCTAGCAACAAATGGCTGGCTGGGAGGTTATCATTGAGGAAACATCTCACCTTTGAGAGGAAAGTTAATTATAAGCATTCAGATGGAAGAAGTAAGTTTGGTTAGGCAATCTTACAATGCGTCAAATATTTCCCAGCAGCTTTATGAAGCCTTTGGCATTAAGCATCTCAAGATTCTGGTTAAAAGTGGATTCTTGTGACCTTCAAAGTTGATAATCAGTGAAAGGAGTAAGCTTTTTGTGATGATCCTTGATTGGGATTTGGTTCCTCTAAAAATCTCATGCTAATCTCTTCTCCATCTCCACCTAAAACCCGAAATGTTCATTACAAGACTATTGGAGATTGAGGAATTCAACCTCTTGATTCTTTCATTTTAGAAGAATTGTTTCAAGGATGAAGAGGGCCAGAAAACTTCCAGCTCTGATGGAAAACTCTATCACTGTAAACTAATTGCTGCTTCCAGATTAACAAGAAGGTGTCGGTCTTAAGAACGCAAGTGTTTTTCTCGGTCGAGTCTCTTGTAAAGCATCATACTCTTTCTCCTCCCAATAGGTTCGCTACTAGAAGTCAAGCCGATATGACATGTCTTACAGAGTCCTAGAAGCGTAAACTATACTGATACTAGGCAATATGACCTGCTGGAATGGCTCACTAACAGCTGCAGACTATCTCCAAACGGAAAAGTTACCCACTACTCCCTATATTTCTCTACAGATTTGCTCATCTTTGTGGGTTAAAAGCTCGGGAATTCTCATACATTTGTTCGGTCCAGTGTATTTTTGCATGTGGAAATGTTGGACAAACTATTAAGTGCTTAAATGTGCAGCTGGGTTCTTGATAATGATTTTAAGGCTAATGTGCTTTAATTCGTTGTCGGCCCATATTTGAAGAAGAAGCCAAGATTACTTTGGGACCCAACGACAGTTACACAAGTACCTTTATTATCAGAAATTAGGTGTTTTCGAAAGGAAATTAAGAGGTGTATCGTCAAGAGCAAAGCTTCTATTATCTCCTTATAAAATTTTTATATCGCCTATTATCAATGGCTCCTCTTTGGTGCTCTCTTTCAAGAGCTTTTCAAGACTTCTCTTACAAGACATCAACCTCAATTGGATGCCTTCATTTTTCCACTTTTAGTTGATTTTTCGTAACAGCCTAAGAGATGGTTATTATTTTCAGTTTATCTTTTCGGTGTTAAGCCTGTCACATGATTGCAAATCGCAACGGACATTCTTACAAACTAAGTGTTGACACCTCCCAGCATTCACAAATTTTAATCTTCAAGAAAGGACAAGATAAAGAGTTACAAAAAGAAACCTTGCACTATGACTGGGGGGCTTAACATACCGCAAGAAATTAAAAAACGGATAATATTCTCCCAAACCAATAGTCAGCTATGGAAACTAACCAGCATATGTGGTGAACCACATCACTTCAAGCAAAACACAGCTAACACTAAGAAAACGAAAATACTCACCTTCATTTTACGGTCAACACTCATGTAGTTGTATAAAAACATACTTACATCTTTGTTTATAAATTATATACTATAAATATTTGAATTCTAATCCCTTTCTAGAAGAGAGAGAATGCTAGGGACTGAGGTGATTCAATCAGTTGAGATGTCTGGGAATTTGCTGATCCTTTTGTTGCGCTTTTTAGTGTGTTTGAGGATTGTTATTGCTACTTTTATGTTTGTTCCTTTCATCCTCACTAATGTAATACATTATCATTATCTTTAATATTGAAGTGGTGCTGTTTCTTCGTTTCAAAAAAAACAAACAAACAAATAATAACAAGTAATTTTACATGTCTTATATATACAAACCAAAAAGGAATCCTCACTCCTCAGTGCTATCTCCATCCCATTAAGCTAAAGGGCGTTAAAGTTATTTTACATACTTAGAAGCCACCCAAACCGTGACCTCATTTGTCCTATTACAACTTTTGCACTTAAAGCACCAATTTCACTCAAGTGATCACACATTGGCTTTTGCTACCTTTTATTGGTCCCTTTCCCCCAAAAAAAGTTTCTTTCTAAAAGTAACACTCTCCATCATATTGAAAATACAACTCGTCCGTGGCTCAAGTAGGAGCTTGACCCATTGATAATTGAGTGGGAGATTGAAGACCCGAGTTAGATAATGAAAGCTCCTTCCTTTGCTCTGAATATTGGTTATAATCTTCCCTTTAAAATCTAGTCTTGGACCTAATTTTATTTAGCTCTGTCCTCAAAAGGGGATTGCCGCTCCGTGAATTTTATCACCTCGAGTATGAATATAGGTGATATATACTAATGAGGAGTTATTTTTAGGGGGAAAGTGTGAAGTTCCTTATCTAAAAATTCCTATATTTAGCCAAGGCCTAGTGAACATTTAAAAGAGATCGTTCATACCACTAAAGGATACCCGGTATAAGGGTGCGGGATGGTATTATTCTGTTTTCATGATTTATCAAACTCCAATATACCAGTCACATCTTTTTTTTGTGTCACAATAAGATCGTAGTCTACATAAAGCAAACAATAGAATATAGAACAAGAATAACCTCCATATTTGGCCGTTGGCGGGCTGTGTAGCTAAGGTCATTGGTGGGTGGGTAATATGCTTGCAAATAGCTTGGACTAATAGAAAGTGTTAATGTATAGAGCAACTATGTAAAGCCAAGCAAAAAGATGCGCTAAAGGATGGCGGAAATATGAGAATAAGATTGGCCTCCTTTCATACTTTTGCAAAGACTGAGTGGCTTCAGAATAGGGACCTCGAAAGTCTCCAATCACATGAAGACTCTCTGCGCACAGCGAACTTTTAACAACATTACATAGTGTTAATCGACGTCAATACAGTTTCACGATACTGGAACGAAAAGGTCTGGGCTTCTCGGTTCTGCGGTGACATAAGTTGGTTTGGATAAACTTCAATCTGATCCTTTATTTACTAATCTAGGCTTGATCTAGTAATTTAAATTTCTAAATTATTGTTCAATTATAAATCTAAATAATTTAAGGTTGGGAGGAGTACATTAAAATTGTGATGGTAGTGACATTGAAGGATAAAGAAATCTGCGACGCACATGTAGTCAATCGTTGATCCTTATCTTTAGAACAAAAACTATAAATTCATTGTTTCGATCAATCTTCAATATCTGCTGTATATTCAGCGCATACAAAATTAATCTTATTGTAATATTAACCTTATATCAAGGTTGAATATCTTGTTATTTTACAACATTCTTCTAGTGTCCGCTGATGTAGTGTATCTTCTTAATAAGATATTACATCATACAATCAACTCTTATTTACTTTTTATTTGTGTGGTATCAGTGATCTTATCCAATCTGTGATCAGCTCTTCTAATCTAGAACTTTTAATTTAAATGATTTGTGGGGCATCAAAGGTTATCTTCTTTGCCTTCAATGAACGAGAGCTTGTACTCTTCGTCTGGCACTAACTGAAGTTTTCACCATTGGTGAAAGATGATTGAGTTCATTCTTCCTGATCAGTTCATTTAAGGTGATCGCAGACCATACTTTCTGCGTTTTAGTGCGAATTGTAATAGTGTCCATCGCATCTATGTAATACAACTGAAGTACTCTCCTGAATACTGCGCGGAATTGGGTAGATCATTTAAGACCTGAAGCGACTAGAAATTGGTCCTGTATATAATTAAAGTTTATGGCCGATATCATTAGTATAGTGCTTGATGCCCTACTATATCGGCGTGCGAAGCGTGTGTTTTATTCATTTGCTACAAAATAGTGTGGAGAAAAGGATTGTCTAGGCGGGTAGAGAGAAGCAGTTTGATAGCAGATTATCACTCCCAAGTCAATAATAATTCTATTAGCTAGATAATAATACTCACAAGAGCCGCAATAATCGTCTCCACCTCGTTTCTCCGGAGGGACGCAGATAAAGGTGTTAAGCCCGTTTCACCTCCCGATGCTTAGAGCGTAAATTGAAATGACTTGGATTTTTAGATATATTTCTAATAGTCTTATTAAATTTGAAACATTCTATAATATCTCGTCAATATGCTCTATATAGGGCGATATTTTAATATGCACAGAGAGCGAAGCTAAGCAGTTAGACTCTAGTGAACCGGATTAGAATCCGGAAATATATAAATGGGCCGGAATAAGCTCCTTTCCATCTTAGTGAGGTAATTTTGCTTAAGAGGTGACAAATAACAAAATGCTTACCCTAATTGGAATGCAAAAGAGGGTTGCATTATGGACTTATTTGCTAAATCGTACCTATAATAACCGGACCATTGAGTGTGCAATGTCCACCTCCAGTCTGCCTCGCACGAATAATATGAGGAACGCGTGTGATTCTATTTGAGCGCTGGCAAATGAGAGAGCAGGTCAATGATCGATGTTTTTTTATGACTGAAGGTTTGTTGAACACGGATATGCCAGAATTTTTGGAGGGAGAAGTGTGACGCGCCCTGTGTGTATTGTATCCGCGAGACGCTTAGTCAGCTTCATCAGACTGAATTCTAATGTTAAGAATTCCAATTTTGATGATTGTAGTGCCAGCATTATTGCGTACTATTTCACGGATCATTCCCTATGACTCACAAGAAGCGTGTTACCTATCGTCACTATCATTTTACGTTAATATGCAGCACCTGTCTAGAAGGAGAGATCCTTCGAATACATGGAGAAGGTGTCATAAACTGTAATTGGGGTTTGTAATTTCAAGCTTAATAGCAGATCCAGCAGACCTGGTCAGATCGGTACCAGGAGCAACTTCAAAGTTATAGAACAATCCTGCATGCAATCTCCTTCAACGTTTCTCATATTTGTAAAGTGTCGTGACAAGCGCGAACTGTTCGTGGAGCACCACATATTGATTCTGTGCTCATTTTATTTTTACTTATATCATTAACCATGAGATTATGATCCTAATATTATAAGGGATATATATATTTATAATATATCCAAAATGAGCTCCTCCAAAACACAAAAACATTATTAAACTTTATGATCAATTTATGTCCCTTTTTAGAGTTTAAATTGAGAATTATATAAAAATAACTTAATACATTAGTGATGTAATTCATGTATTATGTTTTGTTATAATTTAAATTAAATGATGTAGAACGAATGGCACAAAATTTTTTAAACAATGAAAGAAAGGAATGGATAGTAAACGGCTATTAAGGTAAAAAACAAAGAGTGGGAATGAATGTGTGAAGTAAAATGAAAAGTGACAAGAAGGAAGGAAATTGAAAGAGAACTATGTTGTGTTGCTCCGTCCTAGTCATGCCTGCTCGTCCAATCTAATCAAACATTCCTCGCTCTCTCATAAGCTCTACTACAATAGAATGAATATCTTTCGTCATAAATATCTATACACAGTCTCACCCTTGTTCTGTGAATGCCTTCTGAGCATAAGTTAAGAAGTCTCATTTGCCGTGTAAAGGCGAACTGTGCGAGAATAAGTTTTTGAGCCGCGATTGTAATAATTATCATTAAGTTCTAGTTACAAATTTCTCATACCTTGGTTGTTTATTTTTAGTCGGGACCTTGAGCTGGAACCTTCCATGGGACTAATCTAGTATGCAATATATTTGAAGTAAAAAAAGACACAAATCTTTCACATCATAGTTTTGAAATAGTGGGAACAAAAGGGAGGATAAAGGATAACAACAAACAATTTCTTTGTTGTATAGTTATTTTGTCAAAGAGTTTAGGAAGAATACAAAAAGTTTTTTAAACTTATAACATTTAATTAAGAACTAATAACCTTTATAACCTCCAATTAAATGACTCAACGCTTATTATGATATTACTACATAGCTAAACAATATATCAACATGTAAACATTAGTATAGAAAGATTAATTAGAAAGAAGTGAGGTAATTCTATCATGCATATTACTCACGTGGTGTAAGTTCGCTCGTACTTATGGTACCCATACTGATGAGTCGGATGCCTTCATGTCGTCAACAAACCAACAAGTAATTTTTTACATTATATGTCGTATATTTATATAGAGAAGATCATACATAGCATGCTGATATATTTCGACCTTAAGGCAAATAGTGTTATCTCTGTAGGCAATGCGATGATGTACATAATATTTTATGTCATAAATTTTCGCTATTGTGTATGAGTGTATCGTCAGGATGGGTTATTGGGTGGACATTTTGTGTCGCAGGGTCTCTCTCTCAATTCTTTCTTCTTATTTGAAGTGCTGCCACATAAAAGAATTGGCAAAAATGATGTTATGTTGCTTTTATCAAACAAGGTGGTGTTGTTCTCATCAAATATTTTATCTCGATCTAAGTATAGATATATAATAAACGTCCTTAGCAAGTACTTGAATGAAGATGACTAATTACTGTAAGTATAGAGAATCAGTTTAAGGTAGATGATAGGTGGTGCAGATATGTCATCTTATTGGAGAAAGGTAAAGAAAATGAATGGTTTGATTTAGGATGGGTTATATATTATAAAATACAGAAAGAGCTTGGTAGATCATATGAAACGGAAGATTTATAAGAGGGTACTGATATAATTAATCTCATACTAAATCCTACTCGGAATATATTAGAGATCATTATGATTCACTCAATTTACAGAAATTCAAATTGAATTTTATTTGTTATTTTGTTGATTAGTGTATCGATATAATATTATAATATGTTGTTCAATGAGATAAAATAAAATTTAAAATAGTGAAATTTGGGTAAAAGAAATATTATGGATATCGTGTAATATATGATTTTTTTTTTTTTTTTTGAAGTGAGTCTTTATATCTAAATAAACTGCAATTAGATTAAAAAGAAAAAGAAAAAAAACTGAGTAAACAACAAATAAATCGATCCCACATTATTTGGCTTAGATTATTTAGCATATTCATTCGTTTCATTATCTATGTGGAGAGTGTTTTTTATTTTCAATTGTCATGCAAAATAAGAAATGCAAACAAAATTGAATGAGTCTAAGAGTTAGAATAAATAAATTTAAATAAACTGTATACACTTATCGCCAATTTTAATTAAAAAAAAACAATGGACAAATTCTCCTAATTAGAACCAATTCTTTCAATGAAGTCAATGTACCCGACATAAATCATCAAACACTTTCTTTACCTCCCTATTTGAAATTCAAATTTCATTTCTCCATGTAAAAAAAAAAAAAAAACTCAAAATCAAAAGTCAGACAAATACATTTCAATACAACATTAAAAAAAAATATTGCGACGATCTATTATCTACATGCACGGGGAGATTGAAAATCTAAATATAAACAAATAAATCTCGCACATGTTTTGAAGATCCATTATCTACACAGATAATTTCAAAGATTTTTTCTTCGTTTCGCATCTGGGTTAACTTTTCATAATCTAAAAACAAACAAATAAACTCAATATAATATCCAAAATGGCAAAATCATAAAAATAATTGTTTGATCACTCTACCAAAGATTTATTATCTACATGCAAAATGTTCAGACTATGAAGATTTCTTCTATTGTTCTTCATTTAGGCGTTTGGATTGGCAATCCGTATTTCTTCCATTTTCACAAAGTGGTCTATTGATCTTATTCCTCTCTCTTCAGTTTAGTAGTGAAGTAAGGTGGGTAAAGTGAGGTATATATTTATACCTATTAGTATCTCTTGGATGAAAGGTTTCGTTTGAGTTGTGTTTTTCCATCAATGTAGTGTCTTTTCGTAGAGGATTTATGTAACGACCGAATCCTTACATAATAAGGTCCGACTGCTATGACATGCATACTTAGATTTTCTATCATGGGATGCGTTTTGGTAAAAAAAATCAAAAAAAAAAAAATCTAAAATTTTATTAATTAAGTAGCAAAAATATACAAAAGTTTATTTTACAAAACACCAGGATCCTTAAACATTAGCGTAGTGGAACAAAATGCCTATATGACAAAAATAGTGAGTTTGATGGTTGGCCCCTTGAGCGACGTCCAATCATGCCACCTACGTTGTGTCCTTACCTACAAAATCTATAAGAAGAGATAAATTATATTAAATACAAAAGCTAATAGAAAAATGTATATATTATATAGAGTTAAAAGTTAGGTCGATACAAACATATATTAGAGATATACTATATATTATAATAAAATGAATTTTATTTGGTTTGTTATTATAATATGTTGTTCAATGAGATAAATAAAATTTAAATAAAGCTGAAATTTGGGTTAAAGAAATTTATGGATATGTTAAATATGTTGATTTTTTTTTTTTTTTTTTGAGTGAGTACTTATATCTAAATTAAACCATGATATAGATTAAAAAGAAAAAGAAAAAAAATACTTGAGTAAACAAATAAATCGATTCCCAATTATTGGGCTTAGACTTATTTCTTAGATATTATTCCCGTTCATTATCTATCGTGGAGAGTGTTTTTTATTTTAATTGTTCATGCAAACATAAAGAATGCCAAAACAAAATTGAATAGTCATAAGAGTTAGAATAAATAATTTTAATAACTGTATACACTTATCGCCAATCTTTAATTAATAAATTAAAACAATCGGACAAATTTCCATCCTCCTAATTAGATCCAATTCTTCAATGAATTCAATGTACTCCGATATAAATCATCAACACTTTCTTCTTAAACCTCCCTATTTGAAATTCAATTTCATTCTCCAACTGTTAAAAAAAAAAAAAACTCAAAATCCAAAAGCAGCACAATACATTTCAATACAACATTAAAAAAACAAATATTGCGACGAACTATTATCTTACATGCAACGGGAGATTTGGAAAATTCTAATATAAAGCAACATAAATCTCGCACACATGTTTTGAAGATCCATTATCTACACAGATAATTTCAAAGATTTTTTTCTGGTTTACAGCATCTGGGTTAACTTTTCATAATCTAAAAACAAAACAAATAAACTCAATATAATATCCAAAAGGCAAAATATAAAAATAATGTGTTTGATCACTCTCACCAAAGATTTACGTTATCCTACATGGCAAACCTGTGCTAGACTATGTAGAATTTCTTGCTATTGGTTTCTTACATTTAGGCGTTTTGGATTGGCAATCCGTCATTTCTTCCATTTTCGACAAAGTGTCTATTTGATCTTATTCCTCTCTCTTCAGTTAGTAGTGAAGTAAGGTGGGTAAGTGAGGTATATCATTTTATACCTATTAGTCATCTCTGGATTGAAAAGGTTTTTCGTTTGAGTTGTGTTTTCCATCAATGTAGTGTTTTTCGTAGAGATTTATGTAAGCGAGCCGAATCCTTACATAATAAGGTCCGACTGGCTATGACATGCATATCTTAGATTTATCTATATGGATGCGTTTTGGTAAATCAAAAAAAAAAATCTAAAATTTATTAATAGTAGCAAAAATATGACAAAAGTTTATTTTACAACACCAGAGATCCTTAAACATTAGCGTAAGTGAACAAAATGCCTATAATGACAAAAAATAGTGGTTTGATGGTTGCCTTGAGCGATCGTCCAATCATGCGCCACCTACGTTGTGTCCTTACCTACAAAATCTATAAATAGGATGAGTATATAAATACCAGTAAGTAGTTCTCAATTAAGGTAGTGACCAAATGCATAGTCCACGATGCAACATTGCATGAAAACAATAATGATTGGGACCCAACAACATAAACTTATAATATACATGACGTGTCGGTTTATGATTCCAAGTGTAAAGTTTCCTCCGCCCCTGGTAGGCAAAGATGAGGACTTAAGCGACAAACTAAACCCATCTGATGATTAGCGGGTCAGTTGCAGTCAATAGGCCCAGAGTCCGCATCCAACATCAAACCAATTAAGCATAAAACGTAACGTTGAACCTAAGAGGGTGAAGAACCATACCATAGCCCTACCTATCTCCTAAATCAAAGACATAAGCGAAGAATTGGGCCTAAAGGGTGCAACCAATACAATGGCCCTGTCAGCCCCTCGGAAAATATAAACTATACCTAAATTAAAACTGATCTTAACAATAATCGTGTGAGACAACATAATGCCAGTGGGTCCTTGGTAGAGAAAACGTGTTTTAAACATGTAACGGTAACATAAACATAAAACATTAACAAAAGTAACATATCAAATGTTACACTACATAAAATACCTTACAAAGAGAAAGGAGATAATACTTACTTTAACTGGAATCCTATTGTTCCTTATGGTTTGGTCCTGAAATACTCTTGATTTTTTTTTTTTTTGTTTTTTTTTTTTTTTGTTAACAAAGTTGCGGCAACTTTCCTATTTATCAAGGAAGTTTTTTCCGATCTTCTTATATATATACTATATATACTTATCTTTTTTTTTTT
>NC_052357.1:22418592-22419999 GCF_009727055.1 Benincasa hispida
TTTTTTTTAATGTTTATCTTGTTTTATATTTATCTCTTTTTTTTTTTAAAAAAAATGTATTATTATTATCTTAAACCTTCTACATATTATTTATTATTATTATTGTTGTTGTTGTTGTTATTATTATTTACTTTAACCGACATACATGTATACATTGGTATATATATATTTTTATTTCCTTTAATTTATTTCATTACTTAACCGACAAAGTCATATAATAATTTAAAAACTTACTAGATTTTTCAGATGTCATCTTTATTTATTTCTTAGATATTTACTTGTTTAGATATTTGTTTAATTAAGATTTTATTTGTCAATTATTCAAGGATATCCATGGACCAACTTTTAACCTTATGTATTAAATCTAAAATTGGTCTTCTCTAACAAATCTTACAAAATAAAAAATTTTATCTTGTAATTTATGCACATACTTTGGTTGTTACATTCTTCCCCCTTAAGAACTTTCGTCCTCAAAAGTTTCTTGGTTCCTAAATAGATAAGGGTATTTGGTTCTCATTTCTTCTTATCGTTCCCATGTAGCTTCTTCTACTTGCTGATTTCTCCAGAGAATCTTCACTAAACTTATTTCCCAATTACGAAGTGACTTCTCCTTTCTTGCTAGGATGCAGATTAGAGTCTCTTCATATTCTAAGTTTTCACTTATTTGTAGGGGGTCATAATTTACTACATGTGATGGGTCAAACACGTATTTTCGAAGCATTGATACATGAAAGACATTATGTATTGTAGAAAAGGTTGATGGTAACGTCAATCGATAAGCTACTTGGCCAACATGTTCTAATATTTCGAAAGGTCCAATAAAGCGGGGTTAAGTTTGCCTTTTCGTCTGAAACGCATAATGCCTTTCATTGGTGCTACCTTTAGAAATACGTGATCTCCTACTTTGAATTCCAGCTCTTTTCGATGGTTATCAGCATAACTCTTTTTCATGCTTTGAGCTGTTCGCATTATTTCCCTAATTAACTTAATTGCCTCTGTTGTTTGTTGCACCAACTCAGATCCCAATAGTGTTCGCTCCCCTACTTCATCCCAGTGTACCGGGGATCTGCACTTCTTTCCATATAGGACTTCAAAGGGAGCCATACCAATCATCGCCTAATGACTATTATTATTGGAAAACTCTATAAGATGCAATTGCGAATCCTACGCTCCAGTAAAATCCAAAGCACATGCCCTCAACATGTCTTCTAGGATCTGATTAACTCGTTCTGTTTGGCCATCCGTTTTGTGGATGGAAGGCTGTGCTGAAATTTAATTGTGTGTCCATTGCTTTCTGCAAACTTTTTCAGAACTTGGAGACAAAACGAGGGTCTCGATCTGAAACAATTGATACTGGGACTCCATGTAATCAGATGATCTCTTTTAAGTACATTTGAGCTAGTGCTT
>NC_052357.1:22420816-22466581 GCF_009727055.1 Benincasa hispida
ACAGTTAAACCCCTGATCCGTCAGGTATAGTGAGAATATGGGGCTGTGGTCAATTTTTCTTTTAGTTCCTGGAAGCTTTGCTCACATGCTTGGTTCCAGACAAAAGGATTATTCTTCTTAGTGAGGTTAGTTAAAGGTAATGTTATACTTGAGAAATTCTTCACAAATTGTCTATAATATCCTGCTAATCCAAGGAAGCTTCGCACTTCGTTGACTGTTGTTGGGCGAGGCCATTTGCTACTGTTTCAATCTTAGCAGGGTCCACTAAGATTCCTTCTTGCTTTACAATATGCCCTAGGTAGGCAACTTGTCGCGCCCAAAACTCGCACTTGGGGAATTTGGCATACAACTTTTTATTTCTTAATATGGAAAGGACGTCCTTAAGATGTTTTTCATGTTCTACCTCAGACTTGGAATAGACCAAAATATCATCTATAAATACGATCACGAAGTTATCAAGATAGTCCTTAAAAATTCTATTCATCAAGTCCATGAAGGCTGCTGGGGCATTCGTTAATCCAAAGGGCATCACAACGAATTCATAATGCCCATACCTTGTTCGGAAAGCAGTCTTGGGTATATCAGACTCCTTGATTCGTAGTTGATGATATCCATATCGTAAATCTATTTTGGAGAATACTGAGGCTCCTTATAATTGGTCAAATAGGTCATCAATGCATGGGAGTGGGTACTTATTCTTTATTGTCAACTTATTCAACTCCCAATAATCTATACATAAACGCATTGATCCATCTTTTTTCTTAACAAATAAGACAGGTGCTCCCCATGGAAATGCGCTAGGGCGTATAAATCCTTTATCTAACAATTCTTGTAATTGTATTTTGAGTTCTTTTAACACCGCAGGTGCCATTCTATATGGTGCTTTAGATATTGGTTCAGCTCCGGGAATTAGGTCTATACAGAATTCTATTTATCGACTAGGTGGTAAACTTGTAAGCACTTCTAGGAATACATCTTCAAACTCTCTTATTACAGGAATGGCCTTAATTTCATCCTTTTGATTTCGTAAATCCACCACGCTTGCTAGATATGCCCAAGCCCCATGTTTGAGCAAATGCTTAGTTTTTAAGGCTGAAATTATTCTTGGGGTTGATTGTATATTAGAACTCTTAAATTTAAATTTGGTTCTTGTCGAAAAGGTGAAAATGACCTCTTTATTATGACAATCTATGCTTGCATAGTTTACTGCTAACCAATCCATACCTAGTATTATGTCAAAATCACTTATGTCTAGGATGATAAGGGTCACCCCTAATTTATGTCCTGATACTGACAATTCACAGTTTTCTACTACTAAGTTGGCCAACATAGATACTCCGACAGGAGTAGCTACGGATAGAATGTAGCCTAAGGGCTTTGATGTTAGTTAAGCATGTTGTGCAAATGTTGTAGAGATGAATGAATGACTAGAGCCCGAATCAAATAAAGTGAAGGCATAATACCCGAGGATGGGTAATGTACCTGTAACAACAACATATTGATCCTCTGCCTCTTGACGTGTAACAGCAAACACCCATCGTTTCTGTTGTTGGGTAACCTTGTTACTAGTAGGCTGAGGTGGTCTGGGCAATTGATACTTGGTTGATGAGCTTTGGGCAAGCCTTTGCATAGTGACCCGTCTGGCTGCAGTTGAAACACACCCCTAAGTTCCGAAGACATTTCCCCTGATTTTGTTTTCCACAATTTATGCACTTGGGATATGTAAATATTTGACTCTTCTATTGTGACTGTATGCCCTGAGTGCTTTGGGAAATTTTTGCTTGTCGTTGTGAACGTTGGAAGCCTTGTTGGGTGAATTTCCTCTTTTGATTTGGCCATGAATCCTCGTTCAGAAGTTGAGGTTTTGGCAGCAAGATCTACTTCCATGAGTAAGGCCGACTCGAGGGCAAGGACATACTCTTTGTGTCGGAAAGCAGTAACAATGCCTCGAATGCCTTCTCTTAATCCCCAAATAAACCTTTCCAACTTCTTCTTTTCTGTGTCCACTAGTCGAGGAACAAAATGAGACAATCGATCAAAATTTCGTTCATACTCTGCCACCGACATGTTCTCTTGACGAAGATTAAGAAATTCCACTTCATTTTGATATCTCACTGTCAAAATGAAATACTTGTTGTAAAAAGCCTGATTGAATTACTGCCATGGGACTGAACCTTTGATTGTTCTTTGTGTGGATTCTCACCAGAACTTTGCATCGCCTCTTAACATGAAGGTGGTACAATTTATTTTCTGTTCCTCTGGGATGTTCATGTGGCAGAAAATAGTTTCTATTTTTGTTATCAAATTCTCTGCTATAGTTGGATCTACAGATGATCCATCAAATATTGAAGGATTGAACTTACTGAATTCTCGAATGATCTTTGAGTCATTCGTATCGTTGGTTATTGGTGTGGTGGATGAGGTTGTTTTTCCATTACTCATATTTTGTATTAGCATTTGTAGTGCATCTGATGTAAGTAATACGTAAGGCATTTGTCTATTTCCTTGATTTTGAACCCTTGTGGATTCACTTCGAGGTCCGCCTCGTCGTGTTGGAGCTCTTTGTGGTTGCACCTGGTACACACATTCTTTCATAGTAAGGAAGCAATCCAGTCTTCTTTTTTTCCCCAACTCATACCTATGTTTACTAAATTACTTATTTGAAAATTTCTTACCAGCGTATTTGGCATAACTATGGGCATCACTCAACAGGCCCAACCATCAAACACCACGACTCTTCTAATGTAGTGGAGCCTACTTGGCTCAAATGCTATGATACCAAACTGTAACGACCGAATCCTTACATAATAAGGTCCGACCGCTACGACATGCATACTTAGATTTTCTATCATGGGATGCGTTTTGGTAAAAAAAAAATTAAAAAAAACATATATCAATTTTTATTAATTAAGTAGCAAAAATATACAAAAGTTTATTTTACAAAACACCAGGATCCATAAACATTAGCGTAGTGGAACAAAATGCCTATATGACAAAAATAGTGAGTTTGATGGTTGGCCCCTTGAGTAACGTCCAATCATGCCACCTACGCTGTGTCTTTACCTACAAAATCTGTAAAATAAGATGAGTATATAATATACCCAGTAAGTAGTTCTCACTTAAGGTAGTGACCAAATGCGTAGTCACATGCAACATTGCATGAAAACAAATGATTGGGACCCAAAACATAAACTTATAGTAACATGACGTGGTCGGTTATGCTTCCAACATAAGTTCCTCCGCCCTGGTAGGAAGATGAGGACTTAAGCGAAAACTAACCCATCCGATGATTAGCGGGTCATGCAGTCAGTAGGGCCAGAGTCGCATCCAACATCAACCATTAGCATAAATGTAACGTTGGACTAGAGGGGTGCAACCATACATACCCTACTAGTCCCTATCATAGACATAACATAAGATTGAGCCTAGAGGGGTGCAACCATACATGCCCTGTTAACCCCTGGAAACATAAACTATACCTAATTAAAACTTGATCTTAACATAATCGTGAACAAACATAATGCATGGGGTCCATGGTAGAGAAACGTGTTTTAAACATGTAATGCAACATAACAATAAGAACATAATAAAGTAACATATCAAAGGTACACTACCATAAAACACTTAAAGAGAATGTGAGATAATACTTACCTTTACTGCAATCCTAATTGTTCCTTATGGTTTGGTCTTGAAATACTCTTGATTTTTTTTTCTTTTGTTTGTTTTTTTTGTTAACAAAGTGCGCCACTTTCCTATTTATAAGGAAGTTTTTCCGATCTCCTTATATATATATATATATATATATATATATATATTTATTTATTATGTTTATCTTCTTTTATGTTTATTATTATTTTTTTAATGTTTATTTTATTTTATATTTGTCTCCTTCTTTTCTTTTCTTTTTTTAATGTTATCTTGTTTTATATTTATCTTTTTTTTTTTTTTTTTAAATGTATCATTATTATCTTAAGCATTCTACATATTATTTATTTATTTATTATTATTATTGTTGTTATTATTATTTACTTACTATTATTTACTTTAACCGACATATATGTATACATTGGTATATATATATATATTTATTTATTTCCTTTAATTTATTTCTTTACTTAACCGACATAGTCATATAATAATTTATTTTGCTTTAAAAACTTACTAGATTTTTCTTCTGAAAAATTTTTCTATGTCATCTTTATTTATTTATTAGATATTTACTTGTTTAGATATTTGTTTAATTAAGATTTTATTTGTGATATCTATGGACCAACTTTTAACCTTATATATTAAATCTAAAATTGGTTCTCTAACAAGTCTTACAAAATAAAAAATTTTAGCTTGTAATTTATGCACATACTTGGGTTGTTACAATTTAATTGGAAAAACCACTTTCATTATTTTCCAAACGGACACTTACACTCAAAAAGTTATAACCAGTCGGTGAAGATAATATAGGAATTTATAAAAAATGTAAAGGTAAAAATAGCTCCTTTTAATATAGTAAAAATAAGAATTATTCCTATGGAGTATTGTTGTTGTCTGGTCGATAGATTTTCATGTCAATAACTCTGAGCATGCGAGTTCGAATCCAACCTTGGGTTTTTTTCTTACATATTTCATATATATTTTTTTTCATTCCCATCCTTATTTCCTCGACTTTTTTTTTTTCTCCATTTTTAATCTCTCTAACATATATTTATACCTTTTCTTTTCATTAATTATTATATAATTTTTATTTTTATATTTTTAGTTATCTCTCTCTCTATTATTTACAATTACCATCATCTCTCCCCTTATCTAAATTTTTAATTCTCTCAAATTGCATTTATATATTTTTTTTAATTCTCTCTTTTATATTTTTTTTTTACTAAATCGATCATGTTTGACTATAAACTATACCATTAATTTATTTTACCATAAAATCTTGAACTAAATATTAGTTCATAATCATTTTTCAACTTCGCTATTATCTATTATCTAATTATCAATCATATTTAACTTTTTAATCAGTCACTTTTTCCCTATTTATTTTCAATTTTTTTTCACTACACCTCATCTCCCTCTGCTCTCCTTTTTCCCCCTTTTTATTCAATCGATATATTTTCTATTTCATGTTCTATTTTTTTTATTAATGATTAAATAATTGATATTTTTTTAATAAGTAAAATTTATAGTTATCTTCCCTATCTATTCTTTTTTAGTTTATTCACCATTTTCGTTTTCCATTTTTTATATTGCATAATATAATTTATATTTTGTTGATATTATATTAATGTTAGAATATCCCAAGAAAATCATGTTAGGTACTTGTTGATCCACATTTTAGTTTACAAATTATTCAAGTTTGTTTTTATTAGTACAACATTTGACATTCATTTTGTATGACCTAGACTTTATTAACGAAACATTAAGTTCCTACTATTTTTCAGTCTTCACTATTATCTATTATTCTATTACCAATCACATTTGACTTCTAATTATTAGTTTATATGTTTAAAGTTATAGTTTATCACTTAAATGAGCTTGTTCTAAAATTTTACTAAAAAATTCACAATATTTTTATAAATTTTCGTGATATTCGTGATTTTTTCTAAAATATCCATCAATATTTAAATGTTCGACGATATACCGTAAATCTGAGTTATCCATATTTATATCATTTTTGTCCTTGCTTGCCACAAAAGTAGCATTTTAAGGATAAAGGCTTTATTTTCTTTTTTTAATAAAAAATAATGTGGCCCAATAAATATGTGCCATGTGGCTTACCAACACCCAAGTTTTCTTAAACTTTTAAGATGAATGGAATAATAATTCAATTTTAGGTATTTTACTATCTGCATTTTAAGAGCTAAATTAGGAAAAATGAATCTGATGGGATTCGAATAGTCATATAATTTTCTAACCTTAAATCATAAAATCCAAAAGGAAAAAAAATGGTAATATTACCCATAAAAATACGAGATTGAGAAAAAACCTTTAAATTGTTCTTCATCTTCTTTATATATATATACACTAATGATCAAAACAAATAATTATCAATAACATAATCATTAAACATTTTGAAATAATTATCAATAACATAATCACTAAACATTTGCGAGATCCTAAAGGAGAAAGAAGAAAAAAATGAAGTCAAGCTCCATTTCAGCCCTGAATATGTGGTAATAATAATAAGTTTTCCTTGTTTTTTGTGACAAAAAAATTTAAGTCCTGTTCGATAACAATTTTGTTTTTGGTTTTTAGTTTTGAAATTTACGTTTGAAGAAACACTTGAATTTCCTAGTCAAATATAAATTAAAAAAAGAAGAATGTTTTTTGTCGGGTTGATCTCATATATAGCAAAATAGTCCACTTGTTTACAAATATAGCAAAATAACAAAAAAAAACTAAAAGTTATCAAACGGGATGTTAATGAACTGAATGTGTTGAAAAGAATATATATTTGATTACTATTATTGTTTTAAAAATATGATGTAAGAGGAGAAATGATGGTGAGAAATGTGGAAGGGCAATATTGTCAATGGATATTGCCAATATTAACATCACAAACAATACTATGATTCATTATGCATTACTGGCTGTCAAATTGAATTTGGAGCTGCAGCAGATGGAGCCTGTATTGGCCCTAGGACTTGTAATTGTAATTATCTTTATTCATCTTCTAAACTTCCCTAAATCCTATCATTGTTGCAATTTTGTATGTTCAACTTACATCAAGCTTATCGGTTTTCTTTTGTTTAATTTAAGTTTGGTTTAGCATTCGAATAACGTTGTTGTTTGAGAGTAAGATAATCGTGTTTTCAGTGTATGAAAATGTTATTACATTTTCTTATGAATAAATGATATATGTATTTCGTGTTGCGTGATAATTATGTTGTTTGAATTTCATATAAATAAATAATGTTTGTATTCCGTTCCATGTATCCCTTTTTCTTTTTTTTGCCAGCTTATGTGCATGTTGATTAATCTCACTTGATCCTACACTAATTAACTGTAAAACAAATTGATAGGATATTAACTTTTAAGCAAGTGTTCACTGTGGATTGAACCTTTTCCCGTTTTATAAATTATTAATTTTCAATAATGTTATGCAATAATAAAGCATTAAAATTAATCAATATTATTATCGATCAATTATTTTAATTCATCTTATCGCTTAAATTTAAAAAAACAAAAATAAAAACAAAAGCTATTTTTTTTAGTTTTTAAATTTTGACTTTTTTTTTAAAAAAAAAATATTGGTAAAAAAATAGATAATAAAGTAGGTTTAATTTTAAAAAACAGAAACAAAAAACAAAATGGTTACAAAACGATATCTAAATCATTTATTTTATGTTACATTATTAAATTATTTTTTTCGTAGTTTAAAAAACAACCAATGAAAGACGAAGAAAAATAGAGATAAAAAGGAAAAAAGAAATAATATAAAAATAACTTATTTTTACTAATCTATATATTTTACAAATTATGAGAAATTTCAAAAATAGGTTGGCTGGAATGTTTTGACTTATTTTTCCTTCAATTTAACTTTTGGTAAATTTTCTCGCTCTATATTTATAATGTTACTGTATTTTTTTTTTTAAAAAAAATTATATCAACGACTTTTCAAGTTTTCACATAAGGTAAATAATTGTGTTATTAATTGCATTACATTATTTTCATTAATATTAAGAAATTACAACCTTAGATTTTGCAATTACAATTAATATTCATGCTTTATTTTCCCTATATTGTGATCTTGTATTCTCAGATATTTTACTTTTCAATGCTAAAAAATTTCTTAAAATGTATTTTTTTAAATATTCATTTTAACACTACCTGATTAATTATTTTGAAAAAAACATATATCGATTTTTATTTATGTGTTATATGTTCCATTGTATATATTTTTCATGTTGAATTTTTATACATTCCATATACATTTGTTTCATACTAGAATAATACTTTTGTCGTGTTGGTGTTATATTAAGCAAATATATACAATACATATCATTATAACTTTTCATGACACATGAATAAATCAAATTTAAGAAGAGAGATAGAAGAATTGTCATAAAAGTTAAAATGTACGTTTAACAAAAAAAAAAAAAAAGACACATTTTTTAAATTTATATTTTATAATAGAATAATACGAATATGGGTGAGATATAATTTAGAATAAGATATGGGGCGTGTGTCATGAAAGTGTATTTGTCCAAATTATTATTGTTGCTTTATTTTTAACGAGCTTAATTGTTAACTCCAAACTAATAGTAAATACAAATTTAAGATTGTTAAAAGTAGATGGACAAAATTTAAACATGAAAAAAGTACATAACATTTTAACTCTAGTTCTAATTGTACGAATTAAAATAAAAATATATCAAATCTCGAACATAAAATTCGGGATATGCCGCCAATTCATCGTAGTTAAGTTCTCACTACCATCTCCATCGTTTCTCATGTGACTTCTTCATTTCTCACATTATACCAAAATAAGCAGATAACCCCTGGGGAAAGGAATCATAACACCAAGTTAGACATTTTTGTTTCAATTTATTAATGGACCCATTCTTTGCCCTTTCTAAGTATTGCCCCAATTTTTTTTGTCTTTAAAATATTTCATCCCAAATTTCTTACTAGGATTATTTGATAGATGGACCTATCAACCTATAAAAAATTGGGTGAAAATATTATTTGATTTAGATTTTCAAACTGAGGTTTTATAGCCCTTTTGAAATATTTTTAGTATTTAAATTGCTTTAATTTCTTCAAAAACCTTTATTCTATTTATTCCTCTAAATATTCTGTCTTGTATTTTATTTCTTTAGATTAGTAAAGATAATGAATAAAGTGAGCAAGAACCTAACAAGACTAGAAAGTAGGTTAGAACTAGACCAAAAGTGAGAATGTGAACAAGAATTAGAGCAACAGTTAGAAAGCGTGTCAAAACTAGAACAAGAAGGAGAAAGTGATTGAAAACATGAGCTATAACTATAACACGAGCGAAAAAATAAAATAATCTCACACAAGATAGATTAACGAGGTAAGTAAAAAGTTAGAAAGCTTTGTTTTAAAAGCTATCAAATTTCATTATTTTCCAAACGGACACTTACATTCAAAAGTCACAACCACTAGATGAAGGGTGTTGAATTAGAAATTTTAGACTAATCACACGTTGCCACGTCATTTACTAAATTAATGACGAAATTCCAAATCATTAAATTTGGGCTCAATTAAGAGTTGACATATGTTCTGAATTGAAGTTGAAGACAAATTTCGATGACGCCACGTGGTTTTATCATGACCGTTGAATCAGATAAGATTAATTTGGCCCAATTTGATATTATTATTTGGATTAAAGTCCAACTAAGCCCAAAAATAGGATGAATTTGACCGAAATGTCAAATCAGCCTAAATCCGATTAATTGGGCCCAAAGGCCAGACCCATGGACCAACCAAGCCCAAGTCGAACTAATTGGGCCCAAAGGCTAGACCCATGGATCGACCAAACCCAAGCCCACCTGTGAACTCTATAAATAGAAAAGCTCTCCTCATTTGGATGGGTCAGTATTTTCTACATTCAGAGAGCCCAGAGAGAATTCATCAACAAACAGAAGACTTTCAAGACTCCTAAAGCTGCACTCCTAGAAGACAGAAGACCCTTGAAGACACAAAGATTCTTCTAAGACTTCTACTTAAAGAATGTTCGGTACTTTTCTTCTTCAAGTCAAACACATTCACCCAACTGAGAGAGAATTAGAGGATCAAGTATTAAAGATCGAACCACATAGCATCAAATCAACATCAACATCAACACCAACTCAAGTTCAACTCCACGAAATAAGTTTCTTCGGAAGCCTCGTACGAACACTAATCCTCCAAGAAGATCAACAAACCCAAAGGCCGATCGTCCAAGAAGATCATCAAGCCCAAAGGCCGATCATCCAAGGAGATCAATAAGCCCAAAGGCGGATCACCCAAGAAGATCAACGAGCCCAAAGGTCAATCGTTCAAGAAGATCAACCAACTTAAAGATTATAATTTATTTTGAAATCATCAAAATTCTATGTATTAGAGATTGTACTCACTTTCCACAAAATTAATACAAATACAAAGTTCAAGTTCCACGAAATAAATTTCTCTTGAAATCTCGTGCGAACAAATTGCCACACCCAGTGGGACGTCTCTACCTCCCATCTCTCTCTCGTCATCCAAGTCAACAAATCTACAAATGGCACCAAAGAAAGCTTCATCCAAAGCTACCATTGCAAGCAACACTTACATTAGCTCTGTCATCACGGGGGAAATCTGGGACCAGCTGATGGAATCTCTTAAAGACGGGATCGTCATCAAAGAAAATCCCTTGTTCGACAATTCTGCTTCTGCTACTGATCTATCAGAGAAAGAATTATATTTTTATATAGTGTCTGTCATGATGACTGATGTAACGATTGAGTCGACCATGGCAGAAATGGAGATAAAGATAAATCTCCTTATGAAAGTGATAGAAGAGCGAGATCATGATATCGTTGCTTTAAAAGATGAAATACAGGCTCGAGAAATTGCTGAGTCGAGTCAATCTCCAACTACGAAAGCCAATGACAAAGGAAAGACTGTCTTGCAGGAAGGCCAGTCGCAACATTCTATCTCTGTCGCCACCCTATCAATTCAACGACTGCACAATATGATTGCAAACTTCATAAGGGCTCAGTACGGAAGACCATCACATTCCTCCTTTATGTACTCCAAGCCGTACACCAAGAGAATCGACAACCTGAGAATGCCAGCTGGGTATCAACCTTTAAAGTTCCAGCTAAATATCAACCTCCAAAGATCCAGCAATTCGATGGAAAGAGCAATCCAAAACGACATATTGCACACTTCATTGAAACCTACGAAAATGCAAGAACCAGAGGAGACCAACTAAGTTTGTCCGTACCTTAAAAGGAAATACTTTTGATTGGTATACTGATTTGGAGCCAAAAGTGATTGACAGTTGGAAAGAAAATTCCTCAACTGCTTCTACAGCATAAGGCGCACTGTTAGCATGATAGAGCTGAAGAACACAAAACAGTGAAAAGAAGAGTCGGTCATCGATTACATCAATCGATGGAGAGTTTTGAGTCTGGATTGCAAAGATAGACTCACTGAATTATCTACAGTGGAGATGTGCACCCAAGGCATGCACTGGGAGCTTCTCTACATCCTACGAGGGATAAAACCTCGTACGTTTGAAGAGTTGGCAACATGCGCGAGCTGAGCATCGGTAATAGGGAAACTAAAGGTTTCCTTGTCCCTAAAGGGAGAAAATACAAGAATGAGGCCAAGGGCACTGAAAAGATCGTGGATAGTGCCATAAAAGAATCTATGGTCGTTCATATGACCCTGCATAAATTTTCCTCCAAAGTAAAACAAACAAAATTTGAAAGAAGGCACAATGAAAGCGAAAGTGTCGTCAAATTCTTAAAGAAAAACAGGAGAAGGTTTATCCATTGCCTGACTTTGATGTGGCAGATATGTTGGAGCAATTGCAGAGAAGCCACTTATTCAGCTGCCGAAATGCAAGCGGTCGAAACAAACAGAAAAAGTAGATGATCCTAACTACTGCAAGTATCATCGGGTCGTTAGTCACCCATTGGAAAGGTGTTTCGTACTGAAGGAACGAATTTTGAAGTTGGCTCGTGAAAAGAAGATTGAGCTAGATTTGGATGCAGTAGCTCACACAAATCACGCTACAATAGTGGCGACTTCAAGTGTTCCAATACTGTCTGTGTCCCATGCTCAAAGACAAAGCTTGATCCAGTTCAGAGCCTTTGAGCCTATAGTTGTTTGATTCCAGCAAGAGATTCAAACAACAAATTCCAAAAAGAAAGATGAGCTCGTTGAAGATAACAATGAAGGGTGGATAGTTGTGACTCATCGAAAAAGAAGACAACCAAACTCCACTAAAAAAGAGTCGTGTTCCTATCAAAGCTATAGAAGAAAGAACAAGACTCATAAAAAGAAAGACAAAAAGATGACATGGAAGCCTAAGCCTACTAAGAAATATGACAAGGACTTCCCTCAATTCCGACGATCGATAACTTTAGTAGAATTTCTCCCAAGAAGCTTTCTCGATAATCATCCAGAGAAAGTATAAGAAGTTATTGCATGTCACACTGTCAGCATAGTAGAAGTCGACAACAATCATATAACTGCCGAAGAAGTCAACGACTCAGAAGAAATGAAGCAAAGAACTTCTGTCTTCGATCGTATTAAGCCTTCAAGTGCTCGATCTTCAATATTTCAAAGATTGAGTATGGCCATGGTAGGAGAAGAAGACCAATGTCCAACCACTACTTCTACTCGAACTTCAGCCTTCAAAAGGCTAAGTATATCCACATCAAAGAAAGATCGACCTTTAGTATATGCTTTTGATCGTCTCAAAACAACAAGCGATCAACATAAAGGAATGATGAAAATCTTGAAGGCGACATCATACCATGAAGAAAACAACAGCGAAAAGATTCACAGTCGTGTCCCTTCACGCATGAAGAGGAAATTTTCTGTTGACATAAGTATAGAAGGTTCCTTGATAGTGAAGCCAAAACTCATCATATTGAAGAATCCTACAAATGAAGAGGATGAAAAAAACCATGATGAAATAAGAGCTTCTGAAGTTTAAATGAAGAAGCTTCTTATCGCAAGAGCCTAAACTGCGTGATGCTCCTAGCCCGCATGAGCTTAAAATGTGAATGGCCCCCCCCCAAAAAAAATATTTGTATGAACTACGTTATGACTTGATCCCTGTCATTATAAAGGATACATAGGCAACTTAGAGAAATTTAAGTTTAGTTGCGCATGAAAAAAAAACATTCCTTTTAAACTACATTATGACTTGATCCCTATCATTATGAAGGGTATGTAGGCAGCTTGAAAGAAACTTCAAGTTCAGTCCAGTTAAAAAAAAAAAAAACTTGAACTACGTCATGATTTGATCCCTTTCTTTAAGAATATGAAGGCAACTTAATGAAATTTAAGTTTAGTCCATAAGAAAAGGTACCACAACCACCTAAGTATGATACTACAAGATTGATGTTGATCATCCCCATTAAAGAATGATACTCCAGATTGAAGATGTTCATCCCTATTGGGGGCAACACAATGGATTGAAGATGTTCATCCCTCGTATGGAGCTAGCACAGTAAATAAAAGGCACACACTTGGAATGCTCATCGCTTCCTCTTTAAAATCAAACTTGGATGCTCCTCCATCTTCAAGTTCAGAGGCTTCGTCAATGCTCTTCAATGTTCAAGTTCAGAGGCTTCATCAATGCTCTGCCATCTTCAAGTTCAGAGGTTTCGTCGATGCTTCATCTTCATGTTTAAGAATAGAGGCTTTGCAATGCCATCTTCATGTTCAAAGTCACGATGTCGAGCTCAATGTGAAGATTCATCGATGCTTCGTCAAATTCAATTACGGAGGATTCGCCAATGCTTCAAGTTCAAATACGGAGGATTCGTCGATTCTCCAAGCTCAAATGTAGAAAATTCGCCGATGCTTCATCAAACTCAAATGTGGAGGATTTACCGATGCTTTGTCAAACTTAAATGCGAAGGTCTCGTCGATGCTTTTCCATCTTTAAGTTCAGAGGCTCTATCGATGCTACTCCATCTTCAAGTTCAAGATTGGCGTGCGGCCCCACTTCCATCTGCAAGATCAAGATTGACGTGCATAGCCCTACTTCTATCTTCAAGTTTAAGATTGGTGGGCATGGCTCTACTTCCATCTTCAAGTTCAAGATCGGTGTGCATGGCTCTGCTTCCATCTTCAAGTTTAAGATTAATGTGCATGGCTCCACTTATATATTCAAGTTCAAGGTTGGTGTGTATGGCTCCGCTCCATCTTCAAGTTTAGGGTCGGTGTGCATGGCTCTGCTCCATCTTCAAGCTCAAAGTCGGTGTGCATGGCTCCGCTTCATCTTCAAGTTCATGGTCAATGTGCATGGCTTGGCTCCATCTTCAATGACTTGGTCTACAAAATCATGACGCAGCTTCACTTCATCTCTAAAGCCTAGTGTAGTTCGCTTCATCTTCAAAGTCGTGGCGTGGCTTCACTTCATCTCCAAACTGATGACGCGGCTTCGCTTCATCTCCAAAATGTTGGCACAGTTTCGCTTTATCTCCAAAGTTTGGCGTGGTTCGCTTCATCTCTAAGTTTGTGGCATGGCCTCACTTCATCTTCAAAGTCGTGGCGTGGCTTCACTTCATCTCCAAACTGATGACGCGGCTTCGCTTCATCTCCAAAATGTTGGCACAGTTTCGCTTCATCTCTAAAGTCTGGTGCGACTTCGCTTCATCTCCAAAGTTATGGTGCGGTTTCGTTTCCTCTCCAAAATGTTGGCGCGGCTTCACTTCATCTCCAAAATCATGGCGTGGCTTCGTTTCATCTCCAAGCTGATGGCGCGATTTCACTTCATCTCTAAACTGATAACACGACTTCACTTCATCTCCAAAGTCATGGCTTGGTTTCATTTCTTCTCTAAAATGTTGATACAACTTCACTCCTTCTCCAAAATGTTGGTGTAACTACACTTTCTCTCCAAAAATGTTGGTGTGGTTCCACCTTATATGCGAGATCAAGTTTGGTTTTCCTAGCTCTACCTCATATGCGAGGACAACTCTGGTCCATCCGGCTCCACCTCATATGCAAGGACAACTCTGGTCTGTTCGGCTCCGCCTTATATGCAAGATTGACTCCGGCCAACCTAACTCCACTCAAAAGTTTGATGGCATATTCTTCCCATCTTCAAAGTTCGATGGCATATCCACCTCATCTTCAATACTCGATGAAATATTTTCTTTATCTTCAAATTTTGATTAAAGAGTAACATAATAAGGTAGACCTTTTCAAGATTCTCCCTAGACTGATCGAATAGGAGAGTTGTAAACCTTTGCAGGGCTCATCTGATGCGTTATTTTATGATGTGGAATTATGGATGAAATGCGATGATGAAAATACGTTGAGCACTCAAGTTTTCTCAGTGGAATCCAAGTGTAAACCCCACTGAGTTTCTTGGTAAGTCCAGGGTCGAACTCAAAAACTTGGAAAAACAATATGTGATGGTAATTTTCAGGAAAACTTTACGGTAACCGGTAATTCAAATAGTTATTGGTTTTGTTTGTTGGTAATGAAAATAAAAAAATGCGGCGGATTTCAAAAAGAGTTGATAAAACGGAAGATGCGATGAGTATGCAGTGAACGAGTTGAGAAGGATTTCGGCTAAAATTTTCTAGGATGCGTTCATGCTATGCTATCATGTAACACACATACAATAGCAAACCATCTCTCGATGCGAATGCTACGGCTTCTAATGTTAGAATGCATGCAATATATGCAATAAGTTTACAGGACCTACACATAAACCTCTATTCTTATTTATGCGATGACAAAATGACACACACAAAAATAAGGCGACCACATAATATCATTCCTATCTCTAGGATACATGCGATGTAGGTTGGCAAATAGAGCTTATCTCTAAGTCCCTATCTCTTGTTTATGCAGTTCAAATCTTGCTCTCTCGAGTCTAGATTCTAACCTAGCTCTCTCAAGTCTTAGGTTCTTTCTTTAGACTCTCTCTCGAGTAGCTCTAAAGGGATGTTTGGCACAGCATAACACAAAATGATCACAAGAAATGAACTTCCTAGGTCATGTTAGCTTAGTTCTTCTCAACCCATTCGAAAAGTATAGCAACTCATGCGTGTTAAGAGAGTGAACAAATATAGAATAAGAACTTCCATTGTATAAATATAAAGTTGAAGTACAAAATAACAATGCAAGAAGAGAATAAAGAGCCTGGTAGCAATCTTTTGCTTCCTAGACTTTTACACTATCTTTCTACTCTTGTTCAAAAGATAATCTCGCTCTCGCGAGAGTCATCCCGCTCTCTGCTTTTTACGCCTCTGAGTTCTCTCTCGAGTTGCCCTGAGCGATCTTCCGACGTCTCTACTCTTCCCTTGCTTCGCTTTAAAAATAAAAGAAAACTATGAACACGGCTAACCGGTGAACTTGTTAACCCTTTTTCTGAAGGATGCCTTTGGTATTTATAGAGCTCCAAGGTGAATAACGACTTCTCTCTTATAATTGCATAGATGGGATGGTTTTAATTCCTCGACTGATGCACCGAATATTTGTCATCGAAAAGCTGAATGTACTTGTTATCGTTAGTGGCTGTCAACTTAATTCGGATTCGACCATTATCAGCTTTCTATGTCATCGTGATGAATTATGCCTTTCACCCAGATGCACCCACTAAGTTGCGCCGTCTCTATGCGACAATTCTTCTTGAGCAGATGTTTGCGAACATAAATCACCGCAAAGCCTTGCGGTAATGCTACAATCATCCGTTGATCTCTTGTGATCTCTCTTTTCGCCTTGCGTCAACGCATATTCTACATAAAAATACAAAAATTAAATGTTCCTATGTGATGAACGTATGCGACCGCAATGTTATAAACTTAATGCTTTTTGGACGCAATCTAACATATTTTATCAACACAAGCCAGCATTGTTTAAGAACTTAGCACTGTAATAACGTGCATTTCTGCCCGTTATCACCCTCCCACGATGATCAGGATACACGAACGGTGCTACAAGGCATACCTTTTCGGGATCCTCCCTATGGGAGAGTTGTAAGCCTTTGCTGAACCCCTCCAATGATGATCAGGATGCACGAACGGCGCTACAAAGTAGACTTTTTCGGGTTTCTCCCCAGGGTGATCAAATTGAAGAGCTGTAAGCTTTTGCAGGGCCCCTCCCATGACGATCAGGATACAAGAGTATGCGAGACAAGGTAGACCTTTTCGAGATCCTCTCTAGGGTGATCGAATGGGAGAGTTGTAAGCCTTTGTGGCGCCCCTCCCATGATGATCAAGATGCACGAACGGCGCTACAAAGCAGACCTTTCCAGGATCCTCCCTACAGTGATCGAATGAGAGAGTTGTAAGCCTTTGCGGGGCCCCTCCCATGATGATCAGGATGCACGAATGGTGCTATAAGGCATGCCTTTCCAGGATCCTCCCTAGGTGATCGAATGGGAGAGTTGTAAGCCTTTGCGGGGTCCTTCCCATAACGATCAGGATGTATGAACAGTACTACAAGGCATACCTTTCCAGGATCCTCCCTAGGGTGATCGAATGGAAGAGTTGTAAGCCTTTGTGGGGCCCCTCCCATGACGATCAGGATAAGAGCAGGCGAGATAAGGTAGACCTTTCCGGGATTCTCCCTAGGGTGATCGAATGGGAGAGTTGTAAGCCTTTGCGGGGACCCTTCCATGACGATCAGGATGTACGAATGGTGCTACAAGGCATACCTTTCTGGGATCCTCCCTAGGGTGATCGAATGGGATAGTTATAAACCTTTGCGAGACCCCTCCCATGACGATTAGGATACACGAACGATGCTATAAGGCAGACCTTTCCAGGATACTTTCTAGGGTGATCGAATGGGTGAGTTGTAAGCCTTTGTGGGGCCCCTCCCATGATGATCAGGATGCAGGAACGACGCTACAAAGAAGACCTTTCCGGGATCCTCCCTAGGGTGATCGAATGGGAGAGTTGTAAGCCTTTACCGGGTCCCTCCCATCACGATCAGGATGTACGAACGGTGCTACAACGCAGACATTTCCAGGATCCTCCATAGGGTGATCGAATGAGAGAGTTGTAAGCATTTTCGAGACCCCTCCCATGATGATCAGGATGTACGAACGATGCTACAAGTCAGACCTTTCCGAGATCCTCCCTAAGATGATCGAATGGGAGAGTTGTAAGCTTTTACAGGCCCCTCCCATGATGATCAAGATGTACGAATGACGCTACAAGGTAGTCGGTGATCGAATGAGGGGGTTATAAGCCTTTGCGGGCTCCTCCAGGACGATCAAGAAGCACGAACAGGGATACAATAGATAGACCATGTCAGAGTCATCCTTATGTGCACCAAAAAGTCGGTCATGCGACCGGACATTTCTACAACAAAAAAATAGAGAAAAAAAATTGTTGTTATAAAACAAAGCTTATGAGAGGAGAAACCCACCCTTCAAGATTACTGACTTCTAAAAAATTGTTGTTACAAAACAAAGCTTATGAGGTGAGATTTAAAATACGGTTGTGCTCCCTATAGTTGCGCTTTAACTCCTACAAAAGAATAAGAGGGCAAATTAGTAAATCTACACAAAAGATAAGAGGGCAAACTGCTATGATTCATTATGCATTACTGCCCGTCGAATTCAATTTGGAGCTGCAGTAGATGGAGCTTGTATTGGCCCTAGGACTTGTAATTGTAATTATCTTTGTTGATCTTCTCAACTTTCCTAAATCCTATTATTAGCTAAACTATCCAATCATGAAACCATCCATTAAATGAAAACCACATTCATAAATAAACATCATATGAATATACAATATATAGAAATTCACCAATATTATAAAAATTATTCCAAAATTTTTGGGGAAAAAATTGGGCTATAAATGGCACTCTGGTACCAATTAAAGGATCCAATTAAGAGTCCTTGAGCGAAAGTAGATCATCCAAAATTTCCTAAATTTTACAGAATGTAAAATTTTACAGCAAATAGAACAAATTTATACGTTTAAGAAATTTGATATCACATGCTTGTAAAAAGAAAGGAAAAAGAAGAAGGGTTCAGAAACCCTTACCTTTAAAGGACGGTCTTCAATGGATTCCCTCGAACTGATGAACCCCACTATGAACGGCTACCTCGATATTTTGTGGATGTGAATCCAGGAGGAGTGGGACTTTAGCTATTTTGGTGAGGAAATGGATTTTTAGTAGGGAGGAGGAGGAAGGATTAAAAAAAATGTCAGAAACTTTAGTAAGGGTTTGAAAGAGAAAAAGAAAATACTAATTGAGAATATATGATTGACAAGAAAAGATTATAAAAACTTTGAGTAACATAAAGAAAAAGCTATAAAAATCTCATAATAGTGCATATAAATGGCATATAAAAAATTATAATAGCGTCAAGAAAATGCTATTACAAAGTTATACTAGCTTTTTATATTAGTTATAAAAACTCATTATAGTTTTGATAAGTAATGCTATAATATATTTCCAAAGCAAGTTAAATATGCTATATTTTAAAGATTTTTAATAGCATTCAACATAGTTGAAAAAAAAAAAAAAAAACACAAAAAAGTTATGAACTTTTAATAACATAGTTATCAGGACCTTTGAAAAAAGCTATAAAAGATCTATTATAGTTTTTTTTTAGTTATTGTATATATTATTTTTTGTAATGTAAGTATTGTTAAATGATGATTTAATACATTGATAGTATCATTTTTCTAAAACTGTAAAGTCTGTAAAAACAATGCATTCAATCTTCATGGTGGTCATATTTTTAAGATATTAAAATTCTACAAAGTCTTTGATAAACAAAAAAAGTTGTAGGTTTCAGTAGTCCAAATTAATTACTAAGATAGAACGATTATTAAAATATAAAAGTCTAAATTCAAAATGTTGAAATTATATGGACTAAATTAAAAAATAAAAAGAAAGAAAACATTTAAACATTACCGACCAAGACATATATATTAGCCTACAAAAATATTCAACAAGCTAAAGAAGACTATATTATGTTATGAGGATCAAAATAAAATTAAATATTATAAGAATTAAAATTTTCGTGATATTCATAATTTTTTCTAAAATATCCATGTTCGACTATATATCTTAAATATGAGTTATTCGTATTTATATCATTTTTGTCCTTGCTTGCTACAAAAATAGCATTTTAAGGATAAAAGACTTAGTTTTCTTTTTTAATAAAAATAACGTGGCCCAATAAATATGTGCCACGTGGCTTGCCAACACCTAATCTTTCTTCTACATGGAAATCAACTTTTAATGTGAATGGAATAATAATTCAATTTTAGGTATTTTACAATATGCATTTTAGGAGCTAAATTAGGGAAAAAATCTATTGGGATTCGAATAATCATATAATTTTCTAACCTTAAAATTTACCCGTAAAAATCCAAAAGGAAAAAAAATGGTAACATTACCATAAAAATAGGAGATTTGCTTACCATAAATATAATTTAGACATTAATGTTTGAAGAGAAAAAACCTTTAAATTGTTCTTCCTCTTCTCTATATATATACACACTAATGATCAAAAGAAATAATTATCTATAATATAATCACTAAGCATTTGCGAGATCCTAAGGGGGAAAGAAGAAAAAAATGAAGTCAAGCTCCATTTCAGTCCTTATTCTTGTTGTGTTCATCATTTTCTGTGGTAATAATAATAAGTTTTCCTTGCTTTTTGTGACAAAAAAATTTAAACCCCGTTCGATAACAATTTTATTTTTGGTTTTTAGTTTTGAAATTTACGTTTAAAGAAACACTTGAATTTTCTAGTCAATTATAAGTTAAAAAAGGAAGAATGTTTTTGGTCGGGTTGATCTCATATATAGCAAAATAGTCCACTTGTTCACAAATATAGTAAAATAATAAAAAAAAAAAACTAAAAGTTATCAAACGGGATGTTAATTAGGTAAATGTGTTGAAAAGAATATATATTTGATTACTATTATTGTTTTAAAAATATGATGTAGGAGGAGAAACAATGGTGAGAAATGTGGAAGGACAATATTGTCAAAGGACATTGCCAATATTAACATCACAAACATGCTATGATTCACTATGCATTACTGCCTGTCAAATTCAATTTGGAGCTGCAGCAGATGGAGCTTGTATTGGCCCTAGAACTTGTAATTGTAATTATCTTTGTTGATCTTCTCAACTTTCCTAAATCCTATCATTGTTGCAATTAAGTTATCGGTTTTATTTTGTTTAATTTAAGTTTGGTTTAGCATTCGAATAACGTTTGTTTAAGAGTAAGATAATCGTGTTTTGTTATGTATGAAAATGTTATTGCATTTTCTTATGAATAAATGATATATGTGTTTCGTGTTGCGTGATAATTATGTTGTTTGAATTTCATATAAATAAATAATGTTTGTATTTCGTTCCATGTATCGCTTTTTTTTTGCCATCTTATGTGCATATTTAGTAATCTCACTTGATCCTATGCTAATTAACTGTAAAACAATTTGATAGGATATTAGCTTTTAAGTGTTCATTGTGGATTGAATCTTTTCCCGTTTTATAAATTACTAATTTTCAATAATGTTATGCAATAATAAAGCATTAAATTTAATCAATATTATTATCGATCAATTATTTTAATTCATCTTATCGTTTAAATTTTAAAAAAAAATAAAAACAAAAACTACTTTTTTAGTTTCTAAATTTTAGCTTGTTTTTTTAAACATTGGTAAAAAAATAGATAATAAAGTATTTAATTTTCAAAAGTAGAAACAAAAAACAAAATGGTTACAAAATGATATCTAAATCATTTATTTTATGTTACATTATTAAATCGTTTTTTCGTAGCTTAAAAAACAACCAATGAAAGAAGAAGAAAAATAGAGATAAAAAGGAAAAAAGAAATAATATAAAATAACTTATTTTTACTAATCTATATATTTTACAAATTATGAGAAATTTCAAAAATAGGTTGGCTGGAATGTTTTGACTTATTTTTCCTTCAATTTAACTTTTGGTAAATTTTCTCGCTCTATATTTATAATGTTGCTGTATTTTTTTTTAAAAAAATTATATTAACGACTTTTCAAGTTTTCACATAAGGTAAATAATTGTGTTATTAATTGCATTACATTATTTTCATTAATATTAAGAAATTACAACCTTAGATTTTGCAATTACAATTAATATTCATGCTTTATTTTTCCTATATTGTGATCTTGTATTCTCAGATATTTTACTTTTCAATGCTAAAAAATTTCTTAAAATGTATTTTTTTAAATATTCATTTTAACACTAGTACCTGATTAATTATTTTAAAAAAAACATACATCGATTTTTATTTATGTGTTATATGTTCCATTGTACATATTTTTCATGTTGAATCTTTATATATTCCATATACATTTGTTTCGTTGTCATGCTGGTGTTATATTAAACAAATATATAAAATACATATTATTATAATTTTTCATGACACGTGAATAAATCAAATTTATGAAGGGAGATAGAAGAGTTGTCATAAAAGTTAAAATGCACGTTTAACAAAAAAAAAAAGAAAAAAAAGACATATTTTTTAATTTATATTTTGTAATAAAATAATACAAATATGTGTGGGCTATAATTTAGAATAAGATATGGGACGTGTGTTATGAAAGTTTATTTACCCAAATTATTATTATTGTTTTACTTTAACGAGCTTAATCAAAATTAACTTTAAACCGATCGTAAACACAAATTTAAGATTGTTAAAAGTAGATGGACAAAATTTAAAAGTCGAAAAAGTGCATAACATTTTCACTCTAATTTTAATTGTATAAATTAATAAAAACATATATCAAATTTCGAACATAAAGTTCTAGATCTGCTACCAATTCATCGTAGTTAAGTTCTCACTGCCATCTCCGTCATTTCTCACTTGATATGAAAATAAACAGATAACCCATAGAGAAAGGAATCAAACAAGACATTTTTTTTTTTCAATTTATTAATTGTCTCCTTCTTTGCCCTTTCTAAGAATTACCCCAAATTTTGTTGTTTTTAAAATATTCCATCCCAAATTTCTTGCTAGGATTATTTGATAGATCGACTTATCGACCAATAAAAAATCGGGTGAAAATATTATTTGATTTAGATTTTCAAAATGAGGTCTTATAGCCCTTTTAAAATACTTTTAGTATTTAAATTGCTTTAATTTCTCCCAAAGCCTTTGTTCTATTTATTCCTCTAAATATTCTTAGTCTAATATTTTATTTCTTTAGATTAGTAACGATAATGAATAAAGTTGTTGGTAATACAACAAAAACAATATAGAAGATAAGAACAAGAAAGCGAGCAAGAACCAGAACAATGCTAGAAAGTAGGTTAGAACTAGACAGAAAGCAAGAAAGTGAACAAGAATTAGAGCAACAGTTGGAAAGCGTGTCAAAACTAGAATAAGAAGGAGAAAGTGATGGAAAGAGTGAGCTAGAACTATAACACGAACGACAAAATAAAATAATCCCGTGCAAGATAGATTAGCGAGGTAAGTAAAATGTTAGGAAGCTTTGTTTTAAAACCCATAAAATTTCATATTTTCAAAAAAAAAAAAAAATATATATATATATGGTAATATAATCATACAAAAATGGCAATAACTATTTACAAATTGCAAGAAAAACCAAAAGAATCGTGAATGAAATATCAGATTTTCTTCATCTCAATTTTCTCATTTCCCACAGCACAGAGATGAAATCTCTCCACCACACACATTCAAATCCCTTCTCAAACCTTTCAACAAATTCGGTTTCGCTCCACTCTCAACCAGTAGCCGAGCCACCTCCTCCTGTCCGGCCTCGACGGCGCACCGCAGCGGCGTGTACCCGGCGTTGTCGACGGCGTCGGTCTCTGCTCCGTGCTCCAGCAGCGCCTTGACGCATTCAATTCTGCCTTTGAACGCTGCCCTGTGCAGAGCCGTCCACCCGTTCTGGTCTTTTCCATTCACATTCGCTCCCGCCGCTACGCAACTTCTCAGACCTCGAACGTCGCCGGCTCTAGCCGTTCTGTGCAATGCATCGTCTAATCTCAACGAATCGAATAGATCTGTGTGTCCGTTCTCCGACGCGAGTGCGAACGCCGTTCTTCCGTCGGAGTTCACCGCGTATTTCACATTCGACCAGTTTAGAAGATACTCCACGGCTTCGAGATGTCCTTCCGCCGCCGCGAAATGTAGCGGAGTCCATTTCTTCCGATCCACCGCCTCGGGATCTCCGCCGATCGTAGTGAGGTAACGCATTGCCTCGACGTGACCGTTAGCCGCCGCCACGTGGATTGGAGTACGGCCGTCGGAATCGACGGAATTAACTGGTATCTTAGGAAAATTTTCGTGGAGTAGATCTATCAAATCGACACGGTTCATCGTTGCCGCTATGTGTAGGACCAAATCGACAGAGAAATCAATTTCGCAATGCGAATCAATCAATCGCTTGACAATATCGATGTTCCCAATCCTAACAGCGATCGACAACATTGACCGTTTGAGAGAATCCTTCACATTGACGTCTACTCCAGCGTCGATTAAAGCCGAAACTAACCCTAATTTCCCGGACGAAATAGCCGGTTCCATCAACGCCGTCAACTGAGACTTGGTACAACCAGAAATAGCTTTGTTAAGAAGAAATCTCAAATCAGGAATTCGTTTATGGTTCGAAATTAGGAATTCAACTACATCGAAACCGACAAAAGAGATCAACAACGAAGCATCCTTGAAAACGTGGCGGCCAGGGCTGGAGAACAGTCGGCGTAGGTCGTCGGTGTGAGCTTTTCCGATCGGAAGCATGGCGGATCGAACGGAGATTTTGTCCGGCGGAGTACTGAGAGGAGGTTTCTCCGATGACTTGCAAGAAATGGTGTAGGAAGAAGAAGAAAGCGGTGGAATTACAGAGAAATCTTGCGAAAACGAGAAAACAGAAGGATTTGATGTAGATAAACAAACTGCAACAGACATGGTGTGCATCAAATTGGTGAGACAGAAAGTTGCACTACAATTCTCTGCTTTCACGAATGAAAATTCTACTTCCTTCACATCAGGCTTCACCAATCTGTCCATTGTTCTTTCTTTTTTCTTAGGAAAATTTCAGAGAAATCAGAGGCCAATTTCTTCAACCTTCTCTGCTGCCGACCCCAAATAAAGAAGAAGAAGGAAATCAATGGAGAAAGGCAAAGGTATGAACAGAAACAAATCTCTCTTTCTTTGAATTTCTTGTTGTGTTGTTTTTTTTTTTTTTGGTTTTCCACTTGATCTTTTACTGTTCAACTCTAATCATAGAGAAGATTGATTCTTATGGTCTAATCCATGGTTGGGATTAATAATTAGGAGTATCAATTTGATTAAATTATGGCAAGTTTGGTGGTTTAGGTCTAATTTGATAGAGACGGGGATTTATTTAATTATTTATTTCTAGTTTAATGATATACTTCAGAGATTTGAATTTCTTATCTCTTATTTGAGTATACAATTAAGCTAAATTCCTTCTTTCCCCCATTTTGTGAAATATTAAGGTCTAGTAGAGAATTTGAAAATAATATATTCAATAAAAAAAAAAAGTTATTTTTTATGTTGTTAAATCTTAGCAGATTCAGAAATTGAATTTTAATTTAAACAACGTTTAAGATGTATTTGATAACATACATTTACAAATCATAAAATTAATAGTTGTTATCCATCAAATTTAGTTGACGATAAACTATTATTAATTTATAGTATGATTTATGCTAAAAAATTGTATAATTATTACCATGTAACATAATCTAATTTATAATACATTACATAGTACATATTATATATATTTTTTAAATGAAGTAATTTTATAACATGATATATTATATTTTTAAATATTTTTGTCTTTATCTAATATAATTTTACATTTTAAAATTAAAATTAAAAAATTAGATACAATGAAAATATAAAAATATTGTTTTAAAGATTTTTCACTGTTTGGATAACCGAATTCGAAAACAGTTTTTCATATTCTCTACCAAACAAATCCTTACTTTTCGATTGAAACAGTGGGGTTTTACTTTCAATGGTCGAATTTTTAATTCATGTACAAATCTTAAATTCAATATACATTCTATTGATTTTTAATTTAATTCATATACTTTCAATAAACATCTCAAATTTAGTCATTTAAAATTTTTTTTTTATCCTAATTGGTCAAGTAATAAAAATAATAAAATTCATGCTAAAAAAAAGGAAGCAACAATGTGAATTTCACAATTTAAGAAAACGGAATGTCAATACTAAGAGAATTTTTAATAGTATACTAAGAAGACGAGGACGGGTCTTATTGCGTGTTGATTGGAAAATTAGCAAAGATCCTTTCAAATTAGAAATTAAATATTTTATATAAAGCCTTCATTTCAAATTTTCTCTCTTTTAAATAATTATTACAGTGTACATCAAGTTGACTTCTTTAATACTAATTTCTGCTCATTAAAAAAAAAAAAGGCAAAAAAAATTAATAATTATAGTGTCGTCATACAACCGCAGTTAGAATTGGAAACGGTTTAAATAACTTTAAAAACTACCTCATCAACAATTAAATTAATCAAAACTTTTAGAAAATACTTTTTTTATATAATTAATTTTGACAGTTTTTTCATTCAGATTTCTACTTTCAATTTTAATCGTACAAATACGATATGGGTCAGGTTAATTCAAACACTACCCGAATCAGGTTTGGGTATGGATAAAGTGACCAAAGTGACTTAATTTTTCACAACCTTAACTTGTACCGTTTGTAATTTTAAATTTTGTTCATTTTAATTCTTTTTCCCTTCAAAATATCCATTTTGATCCATGTACTCTTAAAAAGTGACTATTTTGTTTACCGTTCTCTTGTTTTTGTTTTTTCTTTAATTGTTATTGTATTATTTGTACATTATATGCTAACTTTTGTTTCCCTTTAAAAAAACCTTATGGTTTAAAAAGGCAATCAAATAAACAACTAATCTAAATCACAATATGTTATTCATTTATTGAATATTAGAACTGATTTTTCTATGCTTAAACTTGAAATTTATTAAACACTCATCTACTTCATATATGTTAAATCATTTTAAAGTTACAATAATTTCAAACTAAATCTTAAAAACTTAAATAATGAAACCATGACCAATGTCAAATGTCTAGATATGAGATAATGATATCTTAAAGTGGGTGTCATCGTCAATGCATTTCTATGCAAAATCAATGAATAATGCATTGAAATTAATCAAATCAATCCTATCAAAATCTGCACTTACGAATAAATAATCTGCACTTTCAAAAGAGACTGTACTAGCTTTGGACAAAGTGTTTCAAATATCATATGGACTAGAGCTTTGTAGAATTTCATTGATTCATTTTTTCCAAACATTCTTAAAGAAATAAATTCATTTTTGAAATTTGGTTATTTTCATAGATTTGCAAGTACAAATATAGGAATTTAAATCTCTAACATCGAGAGGACTACATGCCAATTAACTGGTGTGTTATGATCAATTTAATTGGATTATGCTTAAATTAAACCATCATTTTCATTTGGTATATCGATGTGAGGAAAATAATATAAATATTCTCCCATCTATAACATTTGTATTCAATTCTATTAGAACACTTTTTAAGAGATGTGAAGTAAGATTGATCCAACCTGAGTATGGTATAACTAATTTCAAGAAATATCCTTCCAATCAACGGGTTAAAATTAAATTAGACAATATATTTAAAGATCATATGTGAAGGACGGGTTTGAAAATAGGTGAAATAATGTTCGTGATTGGTAATTTATGATAAAAAAAAATCCAAAGCAAGTAATTTTTCATATATATATATATTGGAGAAATTTTGGATCAAGCACAAATTGCCACATTATTTCCTAATTAATGGCAAAATTACAAATCATCAAATTTTGGACCACTTAAAAGCTGACATGTATCCCAATTTGAAATTGAAGACATAAATTGAGATGTCGCTTGTTTTCATCATGACCATTGGATTGAATAAAATTAATTCGATCCAATTTGATATTATGATTTAGGCTAAGATCCAATTAAACAAAAAAAAAAAAAAAAAAAACTTAATTTGAACCCAAATGTCAAAAAAGGCCCAAATCCAATTAATTAGACCAAGGGCCAGATCCATGAACCAATCAAGTCCAAGCACACAAAGCCCACTTGAGAACTCTATTGAGTACTCTTCATTTGTGGGGGTCAAAAATTTTAGACTCTAGAGAGCCTAGAGAGAATTTTCTACCATTAGAACTCCTTAACTCCTGAAGCACCATACTTGAAGACTGAAATCCTTTGGAGATACAAACATTCTTCCAAAACTCCAACTTCAAGAACATCGACACGCTCCACTTCCATACATCAAACGTACGCATTCAACGGGGAGAGAATCAGAAGATAAAGTATTAGAGATCAAACTATATTCACATAAAATCTACATCAACATAAGTTCAACTCCAAGAAATAGATTTATCCAAAAGTCTCGTGCGAATACTGATCATCCAAGAAGATCATCAAGCTCAAAGGTCGATCATCCAGTAAGAACAATAAATCCAAAGTCCGATATCCAAGAAGACCAACAAGCCTAAAGAGGCTGATCATCAGAAGATCCACCAGCTTAAAGATTAAAGTTTATTTTGAAAGCAGCAAAGGATTATATATTAGAGATTGTACTCGTTATACTGAAGTTAATATAAATACAACTGTTCAAATTCCACAAAACACGTTTCTTCGAAAATCTCGTGCGAACAAATTGGCACGTCAAGTGAGACATCTCTACCTCTTATTGTTGGGATTGGTGTCCTAATTCTCTCGGAGTCTCATAGTTTGTAAACAATTTGTACACATTGTTATTAATAAAATAAATTTTATTTTATTTGCATTTACTCATATCCAATAAACTAAGATCTGTGGTTATTTCATGTAATTTAAGCATGTATGTGAAACATACAAGTGGATCATGTGTTAAGTAATAACCTAAATGGTCTGTAGTATAAGGATAAAGGAAGGATACTTTATCCTAGTGACACTACAGATACAACCCGCTTTGTAGATATTTACAAGTGTTGTAAAGTGCTACAAATGGTCTGATCTTGACCATTCATGTGGAGACGTGCGAGCAGAGGTGTCCTATACAAAGAGTTTATATAAGACCGGACCACGAGATGATTAGTCTCTTTATATAACGCCGTTGATAATTGAGACTTACATTTCACTAAAATGACCAGACATGACCTTAATCCTGAGTGTTTTGGGAACTCCTGCCTATGAGGATGATCCTTTGATTAGTATGGGTGAGAGTGGCCAGATTGCCAACTCAACAAGCCTACCCTTTTGGGGATTCGTCTGATTGGGGAGCTGGGAACTCAGTTACACAAGACGGAACTTACTCATTCCCTAAAGCAGGGGTAAGTAGATAAATTGTTCCCTTAAAGGCTGATTTCGGGTCTTCAACATAGTAGCTACACCCTCTCTTTGGAAAAGAGGACTCAGTCATAATATGATTATGATTTATTGTTCATTTGAGGAATCAGTGGTACTTAAGGAGTTAGATGTAACTACAGGGGCAAAACGGTAAATTGGCCAAGTTGTACTTAAAGTAATTTGTGAAGGGTTATCGCACTGTTGATTGGTTATATGGACACAAAAATATATCTATAGTGAGAAGAGTATAGCTGCNAAAGTAATTTGTGAAGGGTTATCGCACTGTTGATTGGTTATATGGACACAAAAATATATCTATAGTGAGAAGAGTATAGCTGCCAATCTTTAGTGGACTCTCCGACGGTTAACGGATGGTGGATCTCATGGCTAAAAAGTTTAGTCAGTTATTCACGTACCATTGGAGCTTCAAGCTATAGGTCCATGAGGTCCCCTTGGTAGCTCAATGGATTCAAGTTTATAATAATATTTTTGGTTAGTTTGAAGTGTTCAAACTAACAAGAGGAAATTCAATTATATGTGATAATTGGTGTGATGTATTAGATACATTGTTTGGAGGAATTAATATAAACATGATTTATATTAAGTACCATAAAATAGAAAAAGAACGATGGTTTATATGTTTAATGTGATGAAATATTAAAAATATAGGTTATAAATATAATATAATAAGTCGGTTATCATATTTATTTATAATATATTAATTATATGATAATTAATTTTTTTTTCTCTAATAATCGATTGAGTAGAAGGTTATTGGAAGCTTAATGGTAACCGTGAGATAAAAGGAAAATTATTTTTCAAAATTAGATGTTGAATTCATTCGGGAAAAATCTCACGAAATAGGCTATCAAGTAAAAATAGTTTTTACTAAGCGATAGCATTGAGAGTCTACACAATCACTTAGAGTTGACTATACGATAGTTACTCATCTTATCGTTACTACACGATCGAGTAACAAAGTCTATGTGATAGACTTGCATTTTCTAAACGATCGAGGAGATCGTTTATGCGATAAACAGTGTTCATATCTCCCACTTACTCGATCACATACCTACTCTCTTCCTCAAGCCAAGATCATACAGAGCTCACAATTCCTGGATTCTCACACCGAGAATACCAAGGTAACCATTGTAGTGTTGTTCTAACTTAGTTCATGAATCGAGTTGGACTCGATTGAGTTCAAGGAGCATTCAGATGATCGTTGTGTTCATGGTCATGTTGTTCCAGTCGTTGCGTTCGTGTGCATTGTTAGAAGCATTAGAGACTGATCGAGGGGTACTTGAAGAATGGTTATTCAAAGGTATGCTTACTCTATCCCTTGTAACTTGAAGTAACATATTGTAATTTCTATTGATGCATAATTTGTTCATTTTCGGTTAAACTGTGGTTGTTGTGTTCATTTGAATGGAATTTGGAACGATCCACTTCCGCTGCTCATGGAGATCTCTGTTTTTTATTTCCTTCAATTGTTATCAGAGCCAGGTTGTTCTACTTTCCAAATTCCATTGTTGTATTTGAAGAAAATCGAATACGAGGATTTTCATGAGCAGCGGAATGATCTTTCCAAATTTCAACCGTATATGAACATTACAATTACAATCACAAACGGAAACATACAATTATGCGAAATGTAGAAATTACAGCATGCTATACAAAAGATCAAGGACAAGAATCAACACACTTTTGTAGACTCAACTCCGAGTTCCTTGATCATGAATGCTCGATCACAGCAACACACGAACGCTCGTCCAACACGACTACACTACACACATACCGCGCACTTGAATGAAGCGATTGTCAAGGTCACGAACACCCCAAATAGCCTCCACAGAACCTCGATAGTGTCGAGTTGAGTATGACACCATCAAGAAGGTTACCTTGGTATTCTCGGTGTGAGAATTCAGAGGGTGGGCTCTGTGTGGACTTGGTTTGAAGCAGAAATAGGGAGGAACCACAATTGTGTAAACGATTGAGCAAGTGGGAGATGGAACAACTTATCGTATAGGTCGATGCCCAATCGTTTAGGAAAAGCTATGTGATCGTTTAACTCATCGCTTAGCTGAGTGTCTATCGTGTAAGAACACTCCACGATCGTTTAGCTAACTCCAAACTATCGCTTAGTAAATCTTATTTACTTGACAACTTCTCCATGAGAATTTTTCGAGATTGGGAATCTCAAAAACAACTTTTTTTTTTCTTACTACAATTAGGAAAACATTTTTCCTTTTATCTCACGGTTACCATGAAACCATCAATAACCACCCACTCAATTGGTTATTAGAGAAAAAAGAAAAAATTATCCAATAATTAATATTATTATAAATATAAATGATAACTAACTTACCATAATATATTTATAACCTATAGTTTTAATATTTCATCTCATGAAACATATAAACCATAGCTCTTTTTATATTCTCTGGCACTTAATGTAAATCTCATTTACATTAATCCTCCACTAGATGTATTTCATACATCATAACGAACATATCACATATAATCGAATTACTTCTTGTCAATTTGAACATTTCAAATCAACACTAAGAACTAATCCTCAACTTGAATCCATTGAGCTACCAAGGGGACCTTATGGACCTGTAGTTCGAAGCTCCAATGGTACATGAATAATCTAAACTTTTTAGTCACGGGATCCACCATCCAATAACTGTCAGGCACTCCACTAAAGACCGACAGCTGAACTCTCCTTACTACAGATATATTATGTGTCCATCTTAACCAATCAACAGTGCAACAACCCTTCACAGATTACTCGTAAGTACAGCTCGACCAAATAACCGTCATGCCCCTGTAGTTACATCTAACTCCTTAAATACCACTTAATCCTCTAATGAATATAAGTCATAGTCCTACTATGACCGGATCCTTTCTTCCAAAGAGAAGTTATGGCCACTATGTTTAAGCCCCAGAATCAGCCCTTAAGGGAGCAATCTATCTACTTACCCCTGCTTTGGGGAAGGAGTGAATTCCATATTGTATAAGTGAGTTCCTAGTTCCCAGCTCCCAGATCAGACAAGTCCCTAAAAAGGTAGGCATGTTGAGTTGGTAATCTGGTCACTTTCACCCATACTAATCAAAGGACCGTCCTCAAAGGCAGGAGTTCCCAAAACACTCAAGATTGATGTCGTGTCACTTATGGTCGTTTAGGTGAGATGTAAGTCTCCAGTATCAACGACATTATATACAGAGTCTAGTCATCTCGTGGTCGATCTTATACATACTCTTTGTATAGGACACCCTCGCTCGCATGTCTCTACATGAATGGTCAAGATCTACCATTTGTAGTAGTTTACAACACTTGCAAACATCTACAAAGCGGGTCGCATCCGTAGTATCACCAGGATCAGGTATCCCACCTTAATCCTTATACTACAGACCTATTTAGATTATCACTTAAGGCATGATCCACTTGTATATCACATATACATGCTTAAGTTTACATAAGATAACCATGGAGCTTTGTTTAATGGATATGAGTAAATGCCAGAATGAAATAACAGTTATTTTATTCATAAAACAATATGTATAATTATAAACAACGAGACTCTGGGAGAATTAGGACAATAATCCCAACAATCTCCCACTTGTCCTAATGTCTCGGGAGACTAATGTACAATACAATATAAAACCTGTACAATATACAATAAACTAGGGCATACCCTAGTAACATCTCCCACTTGCCCTAGACAAGGTGTTGCATGTCCCACAGACCAAACTCTCTAGGTGACCTTCGAACACTTTAGCCATCAGAGCCTCTGTAAAGGGATCAGCAACATTGTGCTCCGACGCGATCACTACTACAAAATCTACATTACTTGACACTTGTAGTTTTTAATTACTTTACGTTTTTTTGGAAAAAAAAAAAAGTCAAGTAATGACCTTTTAGAAAAGAAAATGTCTAGTAAAAAGGTTAAAAAAGCGGAGATTGACGAAATTTTTCGAATATTTTCACACGAACCATTACTCGACACGTTTTTCGTGTCAAGTAATATAAGGTCTTGTTTGACACGTTTTCCGTGTCAAGTATAAGAAGCTCTTACTTGACATATTTTCATGTCAAGTAAAATATAAAAAATAATATATTTTTTTTAATCTTTATTTTTTGTTTCCCTCCGTCCCCCATTTTTATTTCCTCTCAAATTTGGTTTCCCTCCTACCAAAATTATCAAATAAAAATCATCCCTACCAAAATTATCAAAATCCCCCTTTTTCTCCCTCTCACGCCGCAAACCCCCTCCTCTCACGATAACTTTCTCTCATTCCTTTATGTTTCATCTCCTTCTTGTAACCCAGACCACTTCCGCCGATTTTATCTACCACTTCCAGTTCCTCTGGCCATTGCTCAGTGTTCGTCGCCGCTGGTCCGCACCTCCAACGAATGATCGACCACGAGCATCTTCGATTTGACTTCTGTGTGCACCCATCGCTGCCAATCTCTTCATCTCCATTTGATCTTTCTCTTTCAGACTTGTCGTGTGGTTTTGTCTTACCGCAACACAATCTCAGACCTGTCTTCGGTGTTTTGGGTAAGTTTTTGGTGTCTTGTATGGGTTTTCTTGGCAAATCTTAAATACCCACCGGATCTGTGCCAGACGCCACCGGATCAAAGCCAAACGCCCACCAGTCAGCCACCGTATGACGCTCATTGGTCAGTCCACCACCGGATTCGCGCCAGTCGCCAGCCTAGCCTCGCACCAAATTCGGTTAGTCCTTGTGCCAGATTCGGTCAGTCTTCCACCAGATCTGGTCAATCCTCTACCGAATTCGTCGTACAGTTGTGTTGCCCCTATCAAGTAAGAGCTTTTTATAGTTTTATGAGTGTTCTTGTTCCTCTTTTATTTTTATTTTCAGGAAAGTTGGTCGAGGCTCGAGTGAAGCATCGATTTGAGAAAACACTTTAAGTAAGTGTTTTGGATGTATTAGAATGAATTTGTGATTTGGGTTATAATATAGCATCTTCTGTAATGATTTACTTGTTTGAATGTTTGATGACGAGATTGATTTTAAAGTGTTGGAAGGAGTTGAGTTGTTGTCCAATAGGTTTGAGACCGATCTTAGCAAGGTTTTGGTAAGTTTGGAGGTTAGTACTAATAGTTATTTGTTACCCATTGAAGTATTGGTCTAATAATTTAGTTATTTTCAACTTTTGATGTTCAATTCAAAGATTTCAAGGGATTGGAGCCACTGTCCAGCAAAGTTAACAATGTTTGGACGTTTTGATAGGTATTAAGGCCTTGAAACTCTTTTGGAATTCTTACATAGTTGTTGGAATTTGCGTTTTGTAACCATTATTATTGAACTTTTCGTAGGTTGGATTACTTCATTGTAGTTTTGAAATGGCGTTCGAATCAAGCCACACTTTGGGTAATCTATTTGGTGTTAATCGACTATTTTGGTGAATGAAATTTTGAAGAATTGGGCTTCCAATATTTTGTAGTTTTGAATGAAATTTTGTAGATAAGATTGGGCTTCCAATAGTCTCTATTTTTTATTACTTGTAGATAAGATAAGTTGTCAAAATTGTAAAAGTTGGGCGAAAGGTATCTGCATTCTTCTATTTTAAATTTTAGCAAATGATTGATTTATTGATAACCTTCTTCCTCTTTATTATATTTTCTTAAATCCCTCCCATCTTCCTTTGTTTTGCAGCGAAAGGTAATTGTTCCTCCTGAGGCTGGATATGGTCAAAAGAGAATGAATGAAATCCTAACAACACTTTAAGTTGTAGATATTTTTTAAGTCTTGAGTATGATACTTTTCCATTGCATAAAGTAAGCCAATCATGTACATTTTTCCTTATGCGTGACTTTTTGTTATTTTTGTATCTTAACACTCATTTCTATATTTTGAAATTTGATGTTATCTCCCTTTATTCTATTTTGCAGGTTGACTTACCTAAACATGACTTGCCTCACCCTTAGTTCTCGATCTTTAGACTTTAAAGCTCAATGTATAGATTAAATAATGTACTTTGTTGAGAAGTTACTTATTAAACAATTTGTCACTTTTGTGTTTGTTAAAAGTTGAGTTTTGTATACAAAAGCAATAGTTGAAATTTTATTTTGTGCATGTATATGTGAAAGAGAAATATTTTTGTAATTTGTGAGGAGTGTTCATATTAAAGGTCATAGTTAAACATATGGAATTTTTAGTGAATATATTGAGTTGATAGATATTAAATGTATAATATTTATTTAGTTGTGTAATTGAATTATTGGAATACAAGGCAGAAAATGAGAATATCGATTGGGGCATTTAATTTGAAAAAAAAAAGACATATATTTGACATATAAAAACGTCAAAGAGTTATCATATATAATACGTAATCAATGTCAAGAATCAATAAACTTGACATGCCACCAATGTCAAGTGTATTATCTTTCTTGACACGAAAATTGTATCAAGGAACATTTGTCTTGACGTTTTTTCAGAGTCAAGTTATCACACTATACTTAATACTCGAATACTCGACGCTTTTATAAGTTTCAAGTATACCCTTTACTTGACATTGGATAAACGTCAAGTAATCTAATTTCTGTGGTAGTGGATCTTCATGACTATCACATCACCGTGATGCACAATTTCCCTGATCAAGTGGTATCTCCGCTCTATATGCTTACCCCGACGATGACTCCGAGGCTCCTTCGAATTTGCCACAGCCCCACTGTTATCACAATACAGAGTGATAGGTAAATCCATATTTGGTACAACTTCTAAATCTGAAAAGAATTTCCTCAGCCAAACAGCCTCCTTAGCTGTTGCACAAGCAACTACGTATTCAGCTTCTATAGTGGAATCCGCGATGCATCTTTGCTTAATGTTTCGCCACACTACAACCCCTCCATTCAGAGTGAAAACTGACCTCGATTGTTTGATTTTCGAGAATCTCTATTGGTCTGAAAGTCAGAGTCGTGTATCCTGTAAGGATATATATCCTTATTTCCATACACAAGTATGTAGTCCCCTTCTCCAAAGATACTTGAGGATCGTCTTGACCGCCGTCCAGTAATCAAATCCTGGACTGGACTGATATCGGCTGTACAAATCCTACTGCATAGTAAATTTTGGGTCTAGTATATAACATTGATACATTAAGCTTCCTACCGCTAAAGCATAAGGAATCCGTCTCATCTCCTCAACCTCTTTGATCCTTAGACAAAACGATTCCATGCCAGAAGGGTAATAAACCCTCTTGGAATCCTGCATTTTGTACATGATCAACATTTGATCGATGTACGATGCCTGAGACAAGGCTAACCATTGTTTCTTACAATCTCGAATGATTCTGGATCCTTAGAACGTATTATGTGAAGGAACTCTTATTCAAGAGTACCTACGAGCGGAAGTGGATCTTTCCAATTCATTGTGACAGAATTACTGCATATACATTTAAAACATAATAATATGAATTCATCATGCTAAAGAGATCAAGAAAACATACCAGATGAAGATTTTCTCCTTCACAGCAGTCTGAAACCCAACCGTCTACCTCAAACAATCACCACTCGGACAGAAGAAAACGGAGAAGACAACATCACTTAGAGCCCTCGTATTCTTGGAGTGAGAATCCAAAGTGTGGGCTTTGTTCGGATTTGGTAGAGGGAAGAAGGAAGAGAGATTGTATACAACGATCAAGCAAATGAGAGATGCGGTCGTCTTATCGCATAGACAAGATGCTTGATCGTTTAGGTGAATTATACGATCGTGTAGGAAAAGTAAGCGATCGTCTAAAACAATCGTGTAGGAAAAGGGTGAGTGATCGTCCAAACGATGGCGTAGGAAAAACTAAGCGAGCGTCTATACAATCATTTAGTAAATACCGGGAGCTAAACGATCGCTTAGGAAAAAGGTAAACAATCGTTTAGATAATAGCACGCGACAGTGTAATCGGTATGTGATCGCTTAGAAATATCGTTATATGTAAGCGATCGTGCAGTCACTATCGTATAGGCACTGATTTTCTAAACGATGACACTTTCTTTTTTCACAATGTTCGCGCACTCCAAGATCAACACACCGTCTGCTATTTATAATGCACTCATCCATTATTTAGAACAGAAGAGGTGTCTATCCATTTCCTTTATAACCGTCCATGAATGTGGTCTTATCATATTCATAACATATAAATTAATATCATATATTAATTATAATATTTTCCTCTACTAGATATAAGTCATATTCATATCCAATTTCCTCCAAATTAATGTATCTCATACATAAAGTTAATTACATCATATTTAATTAACTCGTTCAATTATATCACATATAATCAAACTCCCTCTTGTAACATTCCGAATTTCAGGAAAATTTAAGTTAATTATCTAAAATTATTAAGTTTAAATTTCCTTTAATTTCCTTTCATTGGGAAAATTGGGGTTAAATTGAAATAATTGAAAAAATTTATTGGTTAAATTGAATTTAATTAATTAGATATTCGAACTGATTATCTTGAAAATATTGAATTTTGTTTCCTTTTGATTTTGTTTTTTAGGGCCAACTTAAAAAATATATTAAAAAAAATAAAGAGATAATTAATTTCATGTGGTTTTGAATTGATTTAAATATTTGGAAGGATTTAGTTTGTATCAAATGGATGGATCTTATGCCCTTTAAATTTGGTTTTTGAAGCCTAAATTAAGATAATTTGAAAAGTTAATTGATTTCTAAATTAATAGAATCTTTGGAGATTTGGAGATATAGTGATAAAATATTTTATTTATATTTTCAGAATTTGGAAAAAAAATAAAAGAATTGATTTTTTTTTTTCGAAATTAAATGAGAGTGAAAAGACGTCAAAAATTGGGGGAGAAAACAATTCCATTTTTCAGCCGCAACTTTCACAAAATTGTCGATTGCCAAAGTTTAAACCGTTAGATCGTGCTCAAATTGGTCAACCTATTCAAGACATATAGAGTTTCATTTTGAACGGTTGGATTGTTCTTTCAAACTCTGGTTTGTTCGTAATCGTTGCTGAATAAAATCTGTAAACTAGAAATTCCCCTTCTCTCCCACTCTCGCAAACCCTCCTCATGCCAAGACCCTCACTACCAGCCGCTAGCCTAAATTAATTTATGCCGTCCGACAGCAACACACGCCGCCTATCTATGGCAGCACACAAGTCAACGTGCCATCGGTCGCCATTGCCCCAATCTTTGCCGGAATTTTGAGGAAAAACTTGGGTAAGACTTATTTTTCCTTATTGGGAGATGAAGTTCACCCCTTTCGATTTGGGTTAAATTTAGTAACCTCTCTTTGGTTTGAAACTTAGATTCAAGGTTTGGAAGTTTTTAGGGCATTGACCATCAAGCTAGATACCATTTTTTTTTTTTTTTTTTTTTTTTTTTTTTGCAGAAAATTGGTTAAGATCGGTAAGTTTTGTAAGTTGTTGATGGTTTATTTTTGGATTGAGAGTAATAGTGGAAAAATTAAGTTATTGATTTTGGATTTAATTCATGATCAGATTGACTAATTAAATCGAGTATTGGAATTTGTCTTGGACCAAGCCACAACTTTGGGTTGATTCAAGTGTGCTAAAGAAGTTCTAAGGAGATTTTGTTTTGCATTTTTTTACCAAGTTGAGGTAAGTAATCTTACTACTGGAATCGCCTTTGTGCCGGTAAATTTATAATTTATGTTGAGGATTGTAAGACTAGTTACCAGGATAATTTTGACTGTTTTGAGATTTAATGGATTGTTCAGAAAAGAATATGATGAGTATGTGATAATATGTCTGAAGCATGTTAATGTATGAGCATGATTTAGAATTTTATGAGATATATTAAAAGGACGATTGACATGACCCTAAATTATGAGTTAAGCGACACTACTATGGAATGTCTAAAAGTTAGGTAAAAGTTGGAGCATTTTGTTGATGTGCTTATTTATGTGATTTATATGAAAGTGTGTAAGCTATATGATGTATTATGAAATTTCAAATGTTTGATTGTTTACATGAGTTAGTGCATGAAAGTGATGTACTAGAGTTGATCCATTAATGCTAGATTAATTACGTATGTTGAGGTTAATTAACATGATCAAGACCTTGATCAGGAGATTTTAGAGAATTCATGATTATGTGAACGTTATATGTAATATGAAGTTAAATGTAATATCTTTTCCTTTCCAGACTATGTGACTACATGAAAGTGATGCACTAAGGCTGGTGTGTATGAAAGTGATATATACCTAGAGGGTACTGGGGTATACGAAAGAGGTACATACTCAGTGGGTTATATTGATATAAAAGAGGTGTATACATAACCATGTGTACAAAAGAGGTACGCATCCCTACATTTCTAGAGAGAATTTGGGGTGTACGAAAGAGGTACATACTCAGTGGGTTATATGTATACGAAAGAGGTGTATACATAACCATGTGTACGAAAGAGGTACGCATCCTATATTTATAGAGAGGATCTGGGGTGTACGAAAGAGGGTACATACTCAGTGGGTATGTGCATACGAAAGTTATGTATTACAAAAAGGTTACGCATCCTCTACATTTATAGAGAGGATATGGGGTGTACGAAGAGGTACATACTTAGTGGGTTATGTGTATATGAGAGGTGTATACATACCATGTGTACGAAAGAGGTACGCATCCCTACATTTATAAAAGGATTTAGGGTGTACGAGAAGAGGTACATACTCTACCGAAAAGGGTAACACATCTTCAGTGGGTTATGTGTATACAAAAGAGGTGTATACGTAACCATGTGTATGAAAGAGGTACACATTAAGTGGGTTATGTGTACACGAAAGAGGTGTATGCATAACCATGTGCATGTTAGAGATTGTGTTTCCTTCGGGATTCATCAAGGTTGTGGGTCTAAGGGACTTACTAGAGATAGTGGGGGCATACTTAACTACATAGGATAGAAATAATTTTTCATGTATGAATGTGTCCATGAGGACTAGAGCAGTTTATATGTTCTACTAGAGGTAGGCATTTAGAGGACATAATGCCTAGCGCTTACCCAGTAGTGGGGTTACTTACTGAGTTATTTTATACTCACCTTTCTATTATTATGTTTCAGTAAGAGTAAGGACGCGCCGACGAATGACAAGGGGAATTCGTGAACAAGCTACGTAGAACCAATTTTATGCTTCCGCTCATGAGATTTAAACTTTTTTTTCATTGTTTTTCTTAGCTTTCGCTTCCAGATTTATTATTATCATTTATGATTTTATGGGTTACCTACCGTTGTTTTTAATATTTAATTAATTAAAGTATTTTAAATACTCTTATTTATATTTATTTATTTTACTATACAGAGTGTCGTTTTGAAGTTCCACTAGTGTGCATATGTGTTAGTAACGGCCTAACTTAAAGTTCTAGGGGGTCGGGTCATTACAGTTGGTATCAGAGCCCATGTTTTGGGTTCTGTAGATGACTACTATGTAAGTCTAGATAGTCCTGTGGTGCCCAGTAACGGATCCCTCGTCATCGCCAGGTATGTCCTACTAATGAAAGTTTCAATGGGCATACATAAATATTAGTGATGTAGTGTTTTAATAGCATGATTTCTGAGAGACCCAGAGGTAGATAGTTAATTTATGAGTTCATGACAGGACATGACATTCTAAACCTTAGAGCAAGAAAGACAATTACAGAAGAGTGCAAGCAGGGGGAGTTGGAGAGTAGCCAGACTTTCTGCAGCTCCAAATTCGCTTATGACCCAAATTGATGAAAAGGCAATGGAAGCCAGAATTAGTGAAGTGTTTACATCATTCCTAACTTAAGGTCATAACGTGTTTATGAAAGGATGTGTTAGTAGCAATAGTTGCTAGAAAATGTATGAAATAGAAGGGTGGTATAGGCCTCGTTAAAGAGGGGGGGAGATGTTGAAAGGTATTAGCAAGGGTCTAGAGGTTGATTGGGAACACAAATATCTAGAACGAGGAATTAATGAAGCCATCGGATTTTATTTTGAAGGTGAAAGTAATCTAGCTCCAAGTAGAAAACAAGCTATATGGTTAGTATTAGGTGATGTTAAATTTGATCTCCCACAATGACCCCTAGCACTAGAGATGAACTGTTGGTTGAGAGCAATTCTATCCTTAAGGCTCCTCATAGAAGGACTCTAGCAGATGGTGGAATAGCTTAAGTCCACTATACATAGATCATTAGCAAAGTGTTTCATTGTGCCTTAATGTTTTGCCTGTGAGACACACAGCTTTGTTTATAGTGAAAGAAATAATTCACGCGTATTGTATCAACTGATTTATGAATTTTTGAATTCAATAGCGGTATCTCGGTTGCAGGGGATTATCAAGGCAATTAGGTGCCGAATCCGATTCTGAATCCTAGACTTGAGATGCCAAAGAGATATATTTTCTGTGCAGGACAGATGAGTGAACCACTCTATAGAGTGTGAACATTCTTAATATAGATGTATGCAATTGAAGGTCTTTATCTTAGAAACTGACATTAGGTAATGGTTACAACTTATTATGAGTCATGGTGATGTATTTTTGGGACTGAAGAGTCTCATTTAAGTGAGATTTCAGACTCTGTGCATAGGGGGTCTAAATGTGTTATTGGGTTATTTTAAGATTAAAGATAACATGATATTATCTCAAGAAAGTTATACTATGATGTAGGAGGTGAAGACTTTTTACGTGGTAGTAGTGCTAATTAAAAGTTCTTTTGTAGAATATCGGTCTGAAGAGCAATTTGGAAATATGGATGAGATAAGAACTAAGTATCACGGACTTTAAGACTTGAACTTTCAAGGGTGAAAGTTTCTTAAGGAGAGGAAGAATTGTAACATCCTAAATTCAGGAAAATTTTAAGTTATTTATCTAAAATTATTGAGTTTAAATTTCCTTTCTTGTAAAATTGGGGTGGTATGAAATAATCTGAACGAGCCACTGGGACCATGTTTTATGCTTCCGGTCATGAGATTTAAACTTCTTTCATGTTTTTTCTACTTTCAGTTGGTTGATGTTTATAAACTACTATTGTGAGAATTGCTTCCAGTTTATTTATTATCATTTATGATTTATGGGTACCCTACCATTGTTTTTTTAATATTTGAAATTTAATTGCAATAGTCTTTTAAATTTTACCTTATTTAATTTAAGCTTGTGGTATTTTTTCACTTGTTATAACAGGAGTGTCATTTTAAGTTCCATGCATGCATAGTATTTTTAGTAACGGCCTAACTTAAGTTCTAGGGAGTGGGTCTGTGGTTGTTGTTACTTAGAAATTGATATTTATGGTCAACAACGCATATGGATTGCATTATAATTTCAAGTTCATGTGTCCCCGTAACCAGTTCCCTCGGGCAACGGGTGCCATAAACTTGTTATCTTAGAAATTGATCTTAAGTCACACGAACTGCATGGGTATGCATATAATGCTAAGTTCATGTCCCTAACCAGTTTCCCCGCAACTGGCGCCATAATCTTGTTATACGGCAAAAATTGATTCTATGAATGTTTCTATCTAGGCACACAAAGATGCGAGCAAGATACAAATCCATGTAATACTACTTCTAGATATGCATTAATTATGAGCAACTGTATAGTATATCTATGCGTTGTCACAGTTTCCTTGCGTTGAAACCAAGATAATTTCACCACAAGTTTCTCGGTGTGATCCGATGAATCGAACATGGGACTGTTTGAGGTTATTGCGTTATGTTTGAGATACATGCGACCAGGGGTTTCATATATTTAAATTTGTTGTTGTACAAGAATTATAAACATGCAAAAAAGTAAAATAAAGCAGTAAATTGCGATAATAATAAATTACGTTAAAGTAAATTGCATTAAAGTAAATCTATTCTAAGATGATACAAGGATATAGGTTTCATGATACAAGATACTGAGGTCAAGGCTGGTTGTGAGATTATGCAAAGATCGTGTAATGCTGGTGACAAGTCTTTATGTACGAAAGCTGAAACAGAAAAGATAATTAATACAAACATCGCAAGTTTCTAATTGCGTAAAGATATAAGTTCGGTTCCGCTTTTCCCTTCGCTTACACCTCTCGATGATCGGCCACGTCCCACATCTCTATGGTGAAATAGGGAAAAAAACGTAATGAACACAAGGTGCTTCCATCTCTGGAAGTATCTACTCGCTTTAGTTTAATGTATTCTTCTTAACTTTCTCTCGACAGATTAGAATGACATCTTCACTTCTGCTCCACAGGTGAAGATGTCGTCTAACTATTCTTTAGCTAAACATTCTTATCTTTAGCAAGATTAAGTTACTCGTTTAATCCCTATTAATACCAAGTATTAAGAGAAATTTCATGGAGAAAATGGATAATACAAAGGAATTGGAAATAGACAGAGAAGGGGATATGAAAATGATCGAGACATTCAATATTTCTATTCAGCGTCTGATACATGATTTGTGAATGAAGAGATTAAAAAGATGAAATACACTTGATGAAATAGAGTTAGAAAAAAATACAAATAAGCGGCAACGTCTTGGCGCCGATCTGGATGGAGATTTGTTTGCCAATGTGGATGGATCGTGCGGAAGGATGAGCTTCCCTCTGAGGCTTGCTCAACCGGTAGCAGGGATTTAAGCACAAAGCTTCACGGTGGGGATCTGGCAGATTTGCACTCAGACTCACCTTTCAGCCTTGTCTCTTCTCTTCCCGGATTTCTTCAGATCAGTACTCAGCTTAGCCTTTCTCACAATAATTTAGCAGCAATTAGCCATCGTATCAATTATACCCGTGTCAAGTATATTTTCTCTGAATTCTACGGGGGTATTTATAGGTGAAAAGCTTTGACTCTTGGCTTGTGGACCCCACTTCTTATTATGTAAATTCCAAAGATGGAGGAATAAATATTCCTTCTGTTATGCGATCAGACCGTCAAATCTGCACAACGGTTAGTTGTACACGTGTCGCAATCCTCCGCCTTTACGTTGCTCAGCTGCATCTTTTGATTGGTTGCTCGCATGCAGTGTTGTTTTTATTACCGCATACAGTTGAAATTCAGCTCAGGATCAACTGTCGCATTGCACCGTCATTGCATTAATCGTCTCTTCATTGTTAATTGACGGGCGCAATGTGATAGAGATGCGTTGTTCAGTTTCTCGTTGAGCCTTAATCGCAAGCGGTGACTTGGTTTCCTGCAAAACAGAGTAGAAATCTCATTTTCTTCCATCTTAATGATGTTAGTGGGTGTAATTGCGATGATTTATAATTATTGTATTTCTAAGCTAATTTTCATTCAATCAACGCATATTTCTTCTCTTTTGGCTGCAATATCTAGCTAAGGCAGCATAAATAACTTGTATTTCTACAAGTTAACAGTCGTTACACCTCTTGTATATTTGAACATTTCAAACTGACCCAAAAACTGATATTCAACTTGTATCCAAGCTACCAAGGGGACCTTATGAACCTATGGCTCGAAGCTCTAACGGTATGTGAATAGCTGACTAAACTCTTTAGTCACGATATCCACCATCCGTTAACTGTCAGGCGCTCCACTAAAGATCGACATTTGAACTCTTCTTGCCATAGATATATTTCTATGTCCATTGGATATAACCAGTCATCAGTACGATGACCCTTCACAGAGCTCGTAATTACAGCAGGCATATTTACCGTTTTGCCCCTATAATTACATATTCCTCCTTAAGTACCAGTGATCCCTCTAATGAACAATACAACATAGTCCTACTATGTATGAACACCTCTCGGGCCATGAGAAAGTGTATGGCACCACATCGTTCAAACTCTGGGATCAGCTCTTAAGAGAGCAATCTATCTACTTACCCATACTTTGGGGAAGGAGTGAACTCCATCTTGTGAAGCTGAGTTCCAGAAAAAAGTTTTGTTTTTGCAGCTATAGGACCATTTATGGGCTGAAACAAGCAATTAGATCATGGAACATCATATTTGGCATCGCGGTCAAGTCGTTTGTCTTTGATCAGAACGTTGATGAGCCTTGTGTTACAAAAAGATCATCAACAATCCAGTAGCTTCCCGGTACTATATGTGGATGATATCCTACTCATTGGGAATGATGAGAGTATCTGACTAACATTAATAAATAGTTAGTTGCCCAGTTTCAAATGAAAGACTTGGGTGAGGCACAATATTTGGGGTTTGTGCCCTAAATCTCGTGTCGTTTAGTTGAAAACAACGTTGTACAGACACTTTTGATGTATAATATAAATGATATTTACTTCACTACTTAACTTTGCACCATTTAGATGTTTTATATTTTACCATAAACCAATAAACTTAATATCCCTGGTTATCTGTATGTAACTTGAGCATGTTATGTAGTGACATACAAGTGGATCACTCTTTGATTGATAACCAAAATGGTCTGTAGTATATGGATATAGGAGGGAAATCTTATCTGGTAACGCTACGGATGCGGCCCGCTTTGTGGAATGGTCACAAGTGTTGTGACTTGTCACAGATGGTCTGATCCTGATTATTCGTGTAGGGACATGCGGAGGGGGGCGTCCTATACAAAGAGTTTATATAAGACCTGAAGTGTTAACGTCTTGTTATATAACACCGTTCATGACTGAGACTTCACTTCACTAGAATGACCATAGGTAACATGACCTCAATCATGAATGAGTTGGGAACTCCTGCCATGAGGGCGTCCTTTGATTTGCATAGGTGCGAGTGGCCAGAACGCCGACCCAAACCTACCATTTGGAGATTTATCTGATTTGCGATTCTTA